>NW_026111361.1:559520-575147 GCF_024679095.1 Eriocheir sinensis | reverse complement strand
AAGAGGGAAAGTATACACGTATTTCCCTTAAGCGCTCTCCACCTTTCCTCTCCGCTTACACCCCTTTTCTCCTCCTCCTCCTCCTCCCTCCTCCTCCTCCTCCTCTTCACTTCCCCTCTTCTCCTTCTCTCCAGTTCCAGCATCGTTATCTCCTCTCCCTTTCTTCCCTCCTTTCCTCTTGTGTGTGTTGTATCACTCTCCTCTTCCTTTTCCTCCATCTCTCCCCTCTCCTTTGTTTCTCTCTTCCTCTCTTTCCTCGTTCTCTCCAGTTCCAGCATCATTATCTCCTCCGTTTTGTGTTCCTTTCTCCTTCTTTCCTCCAGTGTGTGTTATCTCATTGTTCTCTCCCTTTACCTCTATCTCTGTTTCCTCCGTTTCTCTCTTACTCCTCTTTCCTCATTCCCTCCATTTCAGTATTATAATCTTCCTTTCTTTTGTTTTCTAATCTCTCTTTCATTGTATTGTGATATTGCTCTCCTTCCCTTTTCTTTCATCCCAGTACCTCTCTCTCCTCCTCCTCCTCCTCCTCTTCATTCTAGACACACTTCCTATCCTCTATATATTATCTCCCTGTCCCTCTTTTAATCTGTTCATCCCATTCTCCTCTTTCTCTTCCTCCTCTTCCTCGCTTTCTTCCTATTCCATTCTTTCCTTTCCCATTCCTCTTCCTCACTTCATCTCTCTAATTTTTTCACAGCCTCTTCGTTCCTCCCCTCTTCCTCGCTTTCTCCCTATTTCCTGCTTTCCTCTCCCATTCCTCTTCCTCACTTCAATTCCCTAATTTTTCACAGCCTCTTCGTTCTTCCCCTCTTCCTCGCTTTCTCCCTATTTCCTGCTTTTCTCTCCCATTCCTCTTCCTCACTTCAGTTTCCTAATTTTTCACAGCCTCTTCGTTCTTCCCCTTTTCCTCGCTTTCTCCATATTTCCTGCTTTCCTCTCCCATTCCTCTTCCTCACTTCATCTCCTTAATTTGTCACATCCTCGTTCTTCCCCTCTTTCTCGCTCTCTCCCTATTTCCTGCTTTCATCTCCCATTCCATTTCCTTCCACTTTTCACTTCCTCTTCTTTCTTCCCCTTCTCCCTCTCCCCCATCCTCACCATCAACTCACCCCTTTCTCCTTATATTCATTCTCCCCCTCTCTTTCCCTCCCTTCTCTGTATCTCTCCCTACTTTTCTATTAGTTCCTTCTTTCCTTTCCCATTGCTCTTCCTTCACTTCATCCTTCCTACTTATCATTTCCTCTTCTTTCTATCCCTCCCTCCTTCTTTCTCTCTCCCCTCTCACCATCAACTTAGCCATCTCTCTCTTTTATTCCCGCTCCCCCTCCCTCTCTCCCCCTCCTTCCCTTCCTCACTTCGACACACTCCAGATCAAAGGTGACAGGTGAAGCACAGGTGAAGCACAGGTAGGCCACACGAGAGGCAAACATACGGACACAAGAGGTTAATTAGTATTCACCTTGACACGCATTCGGGTTTTTTTTTTTTTTTTCGTATTTTGGCTTTTAATGACTTTGTTAGTGTTTTTGGTGTTGTTGTTGTTGGTGGTGGTGGTGGTGGTGGTGGTGGGGAAGAGGAAGATGGAATGATGACGATAAGAGAGGGAGAAAAAAAAATTATAAAGAGAGAAAAAGATAAGGAAAAAAGAGAGAAAAGAAAAGTAAATGAAAAGAGAGGAAAGAGAGAAAGAAATGAATGAAAGAAGGAAAAAAAAAAGAAAAAAGAGAGAAAGAAAGGAAAGGAAAAGAAAAAAAAGAGATGAAAGAGAGAGAGGAAGAGGCAAACAAACAAACAAACAGACAAGAAACACACACACAGAGAGAGAGAGAGAGAGAGAGAGAGAGAGAGAGAGAGAGAGAGAGAGAGAGAGAGAGAGAGAGAGAGAGAGAGAGAGAGAGAGAGAGAGAGAGAGAGAGAGAGACAGACAGACAGACAGACAGACAGACAGACAGACAGAGACAGACAGAGACAGACAGACAGACAACGAGAGAGAGAGAGACAACGAGAGAGAGAGAGAGAGAGTAATCAGAGGCGCCAAGTGCCATGAAAGCATTGACAGGTAAAGGCATTCAGACGGCTCAGGTAGTGAAAGGATGCGCCCCTCGTGAACCTGCGGCGCCGTAAAGGACAGACAGGTAAACAACGCTCATTACCACAGCCTCACCTGCGCGGAGATGCACCATTAAAGACAGGTTAATGGAAGGCTCAGGGAACAGACAGACAGACAGGGATAAAGGAAGACAGCGAAGGATAGGTTGATAGACATATGTAGACAGATAGACGGATAGATAGATAGACAGACAGATAGAGAAATAGATTGCTGATATTTGAGGTCCATATCGGGGAAAAGGAATAGAAGAGTAAAGATGGAAATATGAGTTAAGTAATAAGAGAGAGATAGAGAGAGAGAGAGAGAGAGAGAGAGAGAGAGAGAGAGAGAGAGAGAGAGAGAGAGAGAGAGAGAGAGAGAGAGAGAGAGAGAGAGAGAGAGAGAGAGAGAGAGAGAGAGATAAAGAAGGAGATAAAGAGAGGACTGAGAAGAATAGGTTGACGTAGAGAGGAAGCGAGGAAAGCAAAGAGGAGAAGGGGAATTGGATTATGGATGGAAGAGGGAAGTAGGAAAGAGATAACAAGGATAAAATGGATAGATATATTAGTAGAAATAGACAGATTAGTAGATGGATAAATATATTAGTAGAGATAGACAGATTAGTAGATGGATAGATATATTAGTAGAGATAGACAGATTATTAGATGGATAGAGCATTTAAAGGATAGACAGACAGAGACAGGGAGATAGATAGAAAGGTTAAACAGAGATGTAGACAGAGTTAAAGACTGACAGACAGGTAGATAGATAGATAGATTGATGGACAAAGAAGAAAGACAGACGGACAGACAGAGAGGCAACGAAAGAGAAGCACACAAACAGGCAAAGAGATGAACAGATAGACAGAAAGACAGACAGACAGTGAAAGATAGACAGACATGGCAGAGGACAGGGTAAAGGAGGATAAGAGAAAATTATGAATATGGGAACAAGGAGAGCGAGGAGGAGCTATATATAATTCTCTCTCTCTCTCTCTATCTATCTATCTATCTATCTATCTATCTATCTATCTATCTATCTATCTTTCTATCTATCTATCTACCTTTCCTTTCGGGTATGTGTTGTGTTATGTGTGTGTGTGTGTGTGTGTGTGTGTGTGTGTGTGGTGTAGGTTTCATCAGGTATATTGATGTTTTGTGTACGTGCTGTTCGTGATCCTGCCTTAACGAGCGTGTGTGTGTGTGTGTGTGTGTGTGTGTGTGTGTGTGTGTGTGCGTGTGCGTGCGTGTGTTTGTGGGGTCAGGTTTTTAGGTTACAATACATTTACAATCTCCAGGTGCTTGTTGGTTTCTTGCCCCCTTGTCTATCTATCGGCCCATTTACCTGTTTATCTATCTGTGTATTCACTTGTGTTACTATCTGTCAGTCTTCCCCTAACCTGTCTGTCTTGCCTAATTGTCTATCGTTATACCTCTATCTCTATCTATTTATATTTACCTGTACGGCCAATTATCTATCAGGCTCCCCCAAACTGTCTGTCCTGTCTAATCGCTTATCTTTTAACTCTTTATCTATCTGTCCATTTACCTGAATGGCTATCTATCTATCTGCTAGTTCATTTATCTGTTTATCTATCTGTGTATCCCCCTATATCACTATCTATCTATCAATCTGCCTCTAACTACGTGTCTTGCTAATTGCCTATCTTTTATCTCTATTTATCTGTCTATTCACTTGTGTTCCCATCTGTCTATCAGCAAGTTTGTTTACATCTTTATCTATCATTCTCTGCACCTGTATCACCATCTGTCTATCAGTCTGCCCTTAACTACCTGTCATATCTAATTGCCTATTACTCATTATCTGTATATTCTTCTCTATGACTATCTATCTACTAGCTCGTATCTCTATATCTATCTTTCTCTTCACCTCTATCACCCTTTGTCTATCTCTCTGCCCCTAACTATCTGTCTGTCTAATTGCCTATCACTTTCCCTGCGCTGGTCCGTCCGTCTTCCATTACCTGGCTCTCCTTTATACCTTTATGCCTCCACCTGTGTTTCTGAGCCCACTATAGTTAACAGGTAATGAACGCCGTCTGTTACCTGGCCTTACCTTACCTTGCCTTCCACCTTAAATCTCTATTACTTCGTGTTCCCATGCACTGTTCCTATTTTATGTTTAACGTGTTTTTCTTTTCTCCCATTTTTGTTATTATCTGTTTGCTCGTCCCATCTCTTTCTCATTTTATTGTTGTTGTTCTTGCTGTTTTCCTTCTGATTCCTGTTTTTGTTCTTATTTTCTGTCTTCATCTTATGTTTCTTCTATTTTTCTTCTTTTTCCTTTCATTCTTCCCATCCTTCGTTCCTTTTTATTGGTTTTCCTTTATTAACCTGCCCTTTCCTTACTCCCTTCCTTTTCCTCCTCCTCCTTCTCCTCCTCCTCTCCTGTCCTCTCCCTTTCTATCCTTCGTAACTTTTCATTGTCTTTCTATTATACTTTCAAAATTACCCTTCCTTCCCTTCTTCCCTTCCTCCCCCTCCTCCTCCTCCTCCTCCTATTCTTCCCCTTCTAATTCTTCCTATCCTTTGCAGCCTTTTATTGTCTCATACCTCCTTGAATACTCTGCCCCTCCTCCTCCTCCTCCTCCCACGTAATCCCCTCCGGAGCAATAACCCTCAACGTGTGGCCGCCGTCACCAGCCCTGAGCCGCGGACTGAACGCCTCTTAACCCCGTGATAAGTGACGGGGAGGTGGAGGAGGAGAGTTAGGGAAGGACAGTTTTCAAGGACGGATAATTGGAAGACATATATTTAAGACTTACGCTGAAGAAGAAGAAAAAGAGAAAGAAGATGAAGCAAAAAAAGAAGAAGAAGAAGAAGAAGAAGAAGAAGGAGAAGAAAAAGAAGCGGAAGAAGAGGAAGAAGATCAAGAACAAGAACTAGACGAAGAAGAAGAAAAATACGTAGGAAAAGAAGAAAGAGTAAAAGAAGCAGAAAAACTGAAGAAGAAGAAGAGAAAGAGAGAACTGAGGTGAAAGAGAATGGGAAAGAAAACGAAATTGACTAGAAGGAAGAAGAGAATTAGAAACGGACGGAGAAAGAATGGTTGGCTTAGCAAAAAGAAGGGAAAGATTGGACGGAGGAGGAGGAGAAGAAGAAAGAAGAAAGAAAGAGAAGAAAGAATAGGAGGAGGGAAGGAATCGTTTAAAATGGACAGTAAGAAAAATAGGAGGAAGAGAAGAAGCAATAGAAGTAGAAGATGAAGAAGAAAAAGAAGAGGAAGAAGAAGAAAAAGAAAGAATGAAAGAAAGAAAAAGATAAAAGAAAGTAAGAAAGACAGAAAAAGAAGTAGAAGAAGGATAAGAATGAGAAAGAGGAGAACAAGAAGGAGGAGAAATGGAAGAAGAAATAGAAAAATGAAGAAGAGGAAGAGTAGAAGTGGACGAGAAAGAATGTTTTTTTAAGATCAACAGTAACAGAAGGCAGAGGAGGAGGAGGAGGAGGAGGAGTGGCATAGGATTAGGAGTAAGAGGAGAAGGATATTGAAGGAGGCGTTGAAGGAAGCCATAAACAGCAGGATGGAGGATAATTTACGGCCGGTTGAGGTCCTATTTTTAGAGGCTCATATTTTCGTTTCTTGTTTCTCAGTGTGTGTGTGTGTGTGTGTGTGTGTGTGTGTGTGTGTGTGTGTGTGTGTGTGTGTTTGTGCTTGTCCATCTCCACCCTCATTTGACCTTTCTTTCTTTCCCTGTCTTTCCTTTTACAGTCTCTTTCATTGTCTATCTATCTATCTATTATTCAGTCTATTAAGCTGCCATTCAATCCATTCTTTCATTAGTCTATTTATCTAGGCATCTATCTATTTATTTAACTATCTATCTATAAATCTAACTACAGATCTGTATCTATCAATTTACCTAACTTCTAACTTCATCATCCTAACTATCTATTATGCTAACTATCCATCTGTCTCTATTCAATTACCAAACTATGCTTCAGTCTATCTATCAAATTAACTCTTCAACTATTAAGCAAACTATACATGACTCAATCTATCTATTCACCTAACTATTCTTCACTCGAAAATCAAAGCCAACCCATCATGCAATCACTCAGTCAGTCACTCAGCCAATCAGTCAGCCAATCAACCAGTCAGTCAAGCAGCCAGTCAGTCAATCAGCCACTCAGCCAATCAACCAGTCAGTCAAGCAGCTACTCAGTCAATCAGCCACTCAGCCAATCAACCAGTCAGTCAAGCAGCTACTCAGTCAATCAGCCACTCAGCCAATCAACCAGTCAGTCAAGCAGCTACTCAGTCAATCAGCCAGTCAGCCAATCAACCAGTCAGTCAGCTAATCAGTCAATCTATTTACCTAACTATCTATCTGTCTATCTACTCTTCAGCCCACAAACCCACCTGTTCGTTCAGTCATCCCTTCTTACGTTATTACGGCATCATGGTTTCTGGTCCCAAGACAAGTTTTTAATGGCCTCTTCTACTCTTTCTTCGTAAATGTTGTAGGGAGCATCACCTTACGTACTGAGAGAGAGAGAGAGAGAGAGAGAGAGAGAGAGAGAGAGAGAGAGAGAGAGAGAGAGATGGATATGACATGTTATAATGCTTTTCTAGGAATTTACTTTTCTCTCTCTCCCTCTCTCCCTCTCTCTCCCTGACTCGTGTTACGTTATCATTTTTTTTAATAAGTTTTCGAAGCCGTACTTAAGAAAGGCGAATTAGCGAGGGTACTTTTGGGGGAGTTTTGTAGCATGTTATTATTATTATTGTTATTATTATTATTATTATTATTATTATTATTATTATTATTATTATTATTATTATTATTATTATTATTACTATTTTTTTTTATCTGTGGCGTCCCGTGTCAAGGTAATTCATAAATGTATTGTATTAAAGTTAGTGGTGAATATGAGATTGTGCGCACTTCTTTTTCTTCTTTCATATATGTTTGTTTGTTTTTTGTTTTTGTTTTTACTTCATCATCTTCAATTTTCATCTTCTGTGTTTTTTTCCTACTGTGTGTTTTCCTTCCTTTTCTTTTTTATGTTCCCTTTCTTTTGTTGTTTTCTCCTTTTACTACCTTATTTTTTTTTTCGTCTTGTTCTTTTGCACCTTCATCTTCATATTATTATTATTATCATCATCATCATCATCATCACTACCATTATCATCCATTCCCCTTTCCATTCATCCAATCGTTTTTCCACACTCCTATCTATCTACCTATCCACTCCTCCTCCTCCTCCTCCTCCTCCTCCTCTTCCTTCTTTTATCCCCAGATTTCCTCACTTTAAGATCGTAATCAGCGACGAAAAGTTTACGAAAGAAAAAAAGAAAAAGAAAACGAGAAAGAAAAGAAAACGAGAACGCAATCCTTCGAAGAGTTACCAACCGCGAACAAGAAGACTCCCACATCTTTCTTCCCCTTAAGTTCTGAAAAGCGTGAATGAGCGGAGGTTAAAATCTTTCTCTTCACTATTTATTTTCAAGAATGATACATGTTAATTGATCTTGAGTTGCACAGCCCTGACAGACTCTATTCCTCTTGCAGTGTATTGATGTTTGACTCTCTCTGCTTAGGATTGCGTTGGAGTTGTCTTGGGATGTAGAAAATGGAAACAAAAGGACTGAGGAGGAGGAGGAGGAGGAGGCAGGAGCAGGGGAGTGGAGGAGGATAATGGATGAGAGGAAGAGTGAGGAAAGATGGAAAAAAAGAAAGAAGGAAGGAAGAGAAGACGGAAGGTATAGGAAATAAGGAAGGAGGAGAAGTAAAAAAGGAAGGAAGGAAGAGAGGAAAGGAAAAGGAAAGAAGGAAGAGAAAAAAGTAAAGCGGATAGATAGTTGGAAGCAGAGAAGGAGACTGATGAAAGGATAGGAGAGGAGAGAACAGAAAGGAAGAAGGGGAATGGAAGAAGGAAGAAAGGAAGAGAAGTAAAATAACTGGATTGTTGGAAGCAATGAAAGGCACTGATAAAAGAAGAGAGGAGGGAAGGGGAAGGAAAGAAGAGAGAGAAGAACGAAGGAAGGATTGGGAAGAAGTAAAATGATTGGGTAGGTGAAAGCAGTGGAGGGAGGGAACTTGATAAAGGAAGAGGAGAGAAAAAACAGGAGGAAAGAGGGGGAATTGAAGAGGAGGAGAGAGAGAGAGAGAGAGAGAGAGAGAGAGAGAGAGAGAGAGAGAGAGAGAGAGAGAGAGAGAGAGAGAGAGAGAGAGAGAGAGAGAGAGAGAGAGAGAGAGAGAGAGAGAGAGAGAGAGAGAGAGCGAGAGAGGTGGGGGGGGGGTGGGAGGGGGACAGAGTTGTGAATGGAGGTAAAGAAGGAGGGGTGAGGGAAGGGAGTGAGCGATAAGGGAAGGGAAAGAGGAGGGGGAGAGGAGTAAGGGGAAGGGTCGAGTGAGTGAGTGCGTGAGTGCGTGAGTGCATGGAGGCAAAATTGAAGGTCTGATTGAAAAGAGTCAGACCACAAGAGGAGGAGGAGGAAAACGAAGAATGCATGAAAGGAAACGAAGGACCGCAATGGACGAGGAAGTGAATGAGGGTGGACAGGAGGAGGAGGAGGAGGAGGAGGAGGAGGAGGAGGAGGAGGAATACCTGTGGAGCGTTTCTTGTATAGCATCGTTGAGGGAAAGGATTGGACAAGAAAGGAGGAAGAGAGAGAGAGAGAGAGAGAGAGAGAGAGAGAGAGAGAGAGAGAGAGAGAGAGAGAGAGAGAGAGAGAGAGAGAGAGAGAGAGAGAGAGAGAGAGAGAGAGAGAGAGAGAGAGAGAGAGAGACTACGCTTTTGGAATTATTAACTTTTTCACACTATTCCTATTATTCCCACATTCCTTGTTTACTCTCTCTCTCTCTCTCTCTCTCTCTCTTCTTCGGATCTAACTAAATGAGGAAAGAAAAAAAACAGATGGTAGGAAATGAGAAAAAAAACGAATTAGGTAAAGAGAAAGAAGAGTGAAGAGAGAAAAAAAAAGAAGGTAAAGAAAAGGATGGGAAGGGAAACAGGATGAGAGGTGTGAGAGAGAGAACGAACTGAGGAAAGATGGAAAGAGAGAAAAAAAAAAACCTGCACGGAATTGGAAGAGAAGGAGAGTAAACAGATTAATTGACAGGAAGAAGATTGGAGAGAAAGGGAAGAAAAATAGAGAGAAAAGGAGAATAACAGCAACAAAAAGAGGGGAATAGGGTGGAAAAGGAAAGGAGAGGAGTGAAACCAGAAAAAGGTAGAGGGAAGGGCATGGAAAGTAAAGAAAGAGGAAGGGAAGGGAGGAAAGAAGATGGGGAAAGGGAAAGGAAATAAAACGAAACTAGAAAGAAAAGGGAAGGGTGGAAATTTAAAGTAACGAAAGGGGAAGGGAAGAGAGGAAAGAAGATGGGGAAAGGGAAAGGAAATAAAACGAAACTAGAAAGAAAAGGAAAGGGTGGAAATTTAAAGTAAAGAAAGGGGAAGGGAAGAGAGGAAAGAAGGTGGGGAAAGGGAAAGGAAGGGAGGAGAACGAAACTAGAAAAAAAGGGGAGGGTGGAGATGGAAAGTAAAGAATGGATAAGGGAAGGGAGTTAAGAAGATGAGGAAAGGGAAAGGAAGGGAGGAGAACGAAACTAGAAAAAAAGGGGAGGGTGTAGATGGAAAGAATGGATACGGGACGGGAGTTAAGAAGATGAGGAAAGGGAAAGGAAGGGAGGAGAACGAAACTAGAAAAAAAGGGGAGGGTGGAGATGGAAAGTAAAGAATGGATAAGGGAAGGGAGTTAAGAAGATGAGGAAAGGGAAAGGAAGGGAGGAGAACGAAACTAGAAAAAAAGGGGAGGGTGAAGATGGAAAGTAAAGAATGGATAAGGGAAGGGAGTTAAGAAGATGAGGAAAGGGAAAGGAAGGGAGGAGAACGAAACTAGAAAATAAAGGAGGATGGAGATGGAAAGTAAAGAAAGGGGAAGGGAAGAGAGAAAAGAAGATGGGGAAAGGGAAAGGAAGGGAGGAGAACGAAACTAGAAGAAAAAGGGGAGGGTGAAGATGCAAAGTAAAGAATGGATAAGGGAAGGGAGGAAAGAAGATGAGGAAAGGGAAAGGAAGGGAGGAGAACGAAACTAGAAGAAAAAGGGGAGGGTGAAGATGCAAAGTAAAGAATGGATAAGGGAAGGGAGGAAAGAAGATGAGGAAAGGGAGAAACGGAGAATGAAGAAAAAGAATAAAAAAGCACCAGAAGAGAAGAAGGAAGAAGGGGGCCTGAGGTGAGGGGAGAAGAAGGGTGTTTAGGGGAACAGAATTGAGGAAGACAAGAGGAGGGGGAGGGGAGGGGAGAAGGGAACAAAACCGTACCACAAAAAGAAGGAAGATGGTAGAGGTGAGAGGAGGAGAAGGATGTGAAAGAGGAAGGGAAGGGAAGGGGAGAACAGAGGAGGAGGAAAGGGAAGGGAGATAAAAAAAAATAAAGAAAAAGAAGGAAGAAAGATGCCAGAGTGATGGAGGAGAAGGAGAATGATGTTTGAAAGGAAGGGAAGGGAGGAGGAGGACCGAGGAGGGAAGGGGAGGGAAGAGGGAGGGGAGGAGAAGGATGTTTAGGAAGAAGGAAAGCGTGGAGGACAGAGGAAGGGTAGGACCAGAGGGGAGGGGACAGGTAAGGGGGAAGGGGGGAAGGGGAGGGGAGGCTATCGATAACTTGCTTGTGGTTCCCTGACGCTATTACCGCTCCATTACCCTGTGAAAGGTGGACTATGCAGGGTTGGGAAGAGGAGGAGGAGGAGGAGGAGGAGGAGGAAGAAGAAGAAGAAGACGAGGAGGAGGAAGAGTTACAGTAAGTTGGGTTTAAGTAGGTGAAAGAGAGAATGGAGAAAGATAGGGATGAAACGAAGGAAGAGGAGGAGGATGAGGAGGAAGAAGAAGAAGAAGAGGAGGAGGAGGAGGAGGAGGAGGAGAAGGAGGTAAAGTAAGTTGGGTTTAAGTAGGTGAAAGAGAGAATGCAGAAAGCTGGGGATGAAACGAAGGAAGAGGAGGAGGAGGAAGAAAAAGAAGAAGAAGAAGAGGAGCAGGTGAAGAAAGTTGGGCTCAAGTAGGTGAAAGATAGAAGGAAAGAACATATGGTAGAAGCGGATGAGGAGGAGGAGGAGGAGGAGGAGGAGGAGGAGGCAGAAGCGAGGAAGATAGGAAGGGAAGGAAGAATGGAAAAAGAAGGAGGATTAGGACGAGAAGGAGGAGGAGGAGAAAAAGTTTAGACTCAAGTAGGCGACACAGAGAAAGAAGGAAATGAAGAGGAAGAGGAGGAGGAGGAGGAGGAGAGAAAAAAGTTAAGTTAGATTAAGCGAAGAAGAGAAGAAAGTGAAACGGACAAGCTAAGAGGGAGGGAGATGGAGGAAGAGGAGGAGGAACACAAAGAAAGAACAAACAACAGCAGACCTGCTGGTCCTTACGAGGCTGTTTGTGACAAGCTACACTAACTATCTAATCAAAGGTGGAAGATGAAGGACAGCAAAGGCGAAGGCTCCTCCCCACCCCCCATCCCTCCAGCCAAAGCTGGCAGGAAAGGAAAAAGAACCATGCAGCATGGAAAAACTGCATGGAATTTATTTAGGAAAGAGGAAGGAACTGCCATTACTGCTACCACTAACCGGGCGATATAAACGGAAAAGGACACCAGTATTCGAAAGAACTTAACGTTATTATAACAATGAGTAATATCTTAGTTGCTGGTTGGATTCAAAATACTTGTCTAATCTATTCTTGAAGGCCGTAACTGTTGTACTATCAACGACATCACAGGGTAGAGAGTTCCAAACATTAACAACTCGATTGAAGAAGAAGTGTTTAGCTTCGTGCGACGAGAATCTTTTACCACTTATCTTCAAATTGTGATTTCTTCTTGTTCTGTTTGATCGATCAATTGTAAAGTAATCTTCCGCATTAATATCACTGAATCCTTTAAACATTTTCAACACTTCTATTAGATCGCCTCGCATTCCTCGTTTTGATAGGCTGAATAAATTTACTTCTTTAAGCCTTTGTTCATATGATAAATTTCTCAACCTAGGAATCATCTTTGTTACTCTTCGTTGAACCCGTTCCAACTTTTCTATGTCTTTTCTGTAGTAGGGAGACCAAAACTGTACACAGTACTCTAGACGGGGTCGAACCAACGAACTATACAGTTTTAATATTACTTTTTTCCGATTTATTATTAAAGACTCGTCCGATAAAGCCAACCAATTTGTTTGCAGTTTTAACTACCTCTGAACAATGCTGACCGGGCTTTAAATCGCTTGATATAGTGATTCCAAGATCCTTTTCTCTACTTACTGCAGAAAGTTGTTGGCCATTCATTACGTACCGAACGCGATTGTTATTTTTTCCGATGTGCAACACTTTACATTTGTCAACGTTAAATTTCATTTGCCATTGATTGGCCCAACGTGCAAGTCGATCTAGATCTGATTGTAAAGCTTCTTCGTCGAGTGTCGCAGTTACTTTACTAGCAATTTTTGTGTCATCAGCAAATTTTGATACTTTGCAAGTGAGCCCATCATCGATATCATTAACATAAATTAAGAAGAGCATGGGGCCAAGCACTGATCCTTGAGGTACGCCGCTTCTGACGTCGAGCCAGTTAGATGTAACACCGTTTAGAACTACTCTCTGTTTCCGCTCAGAGAGCCAGTCCACAAGCCAGTTGTGAATGTTACCTGAGATACCGTGCGCCAATAGTTTACTGAGCAATCGTTGGTGGGGCGACCTTATCAAATGCCTTTTGAAAATCCAGATATTTGATATCTACTGATCTGCTTTCATCGAACACCTCAAAAATATAGTGAAAAAAATCAAGTAAGTTAGTTAAACACGAACGTTTACTACGGAAGCCATGTTGCGAATTATTTATTATATTATTTTCTTCGAAGAATTTCACCATATTGTCGCGAATGATAGTCTCCATTAACTTACAAACAATCGATGTCAGGCTAATTGGTCGATAGTTTCCTGGATGAGACTTGTCCCCCTTTTTGAAAATTGGTGTGACATTTGCAAGTTTCCAATCCGACGGAACTTTTCCAGCTGTTAAAGAGGAAAGAGGAAGGAGGACGGAAAGGGGGAGCGAGTTGTGAGAAGGAGGAAGAGAAAATATTGTGGCTTGTATAATGAAGTACACACACACACACACACACACACACACACACACACACACACACGGGGCCAGTCTTTGACATCAACTGAATTTACCTCCACAAATTAAATAAGAAGGTCCTCTACTCCTCCACTTACTCTCCCTTTTCCCCCTCTCTTCCTCTCTCCCTCCCTCCCTCCCTTTCTCTCCCTCTTTCCTTCTCTCCCTTCTCCGATCAATCCATTCATCCTGATTCGGTTCCTCTCCTCCCTCTTTATCATTCTCTCTCTCTCTCTCTCTCTCTCTCTCACCCTACGTTAACCTCCTACCTTCACTTTTTTATATTTCTTTTCTTTCCCTTTCAGTTATCAATTATTTATTCCTGTTCTCTTTTTCTCTCTTTCTCTTCCCTTCCTTTCCAGCTGGTAATTCCTTTTTTATTTTTTTTTTTCTCGCTCTCTCTCTCTCTCTCTCTCTCCTTTTGTTTTTCCTTCTATATTTTACCTATTTTCTCATATCTTCTCTTCTTCCTCTTATTATTTTTTTTCTTGGTTTTCTTGTTTATCAGTTTTTATTTATTTTATCACTGTTCACCCTTCCTTCCTTCCTTCATTCCTGTCTTTCTTCCTCCCCTTCTACCTCTATTCCTTCTTTCGTTTTTTTCTTTCTTTCTTTCTTTCTCCTCTCCTTCGTTCCTCCCTTCTTATCTGTCTTTCTCCCCTCCTTCCTATATTTCTTTCCTTCTTTTCTTTATCTATTTATATATTTCTCTCCTTCCCTCCCTCTTTCTTTCTTGCCCGATTTCCTTCTATCCTTCTCTCCGTTTTTCCTTCCTCCTTCCTGCTATTTCGCTTTTCTTTGTCCATGATTTCTTCTTCCCCTCCGGCTTATTGCTGTCCTTTTCAACTGGCTCTCTCCTCCTCCTCCTCCTCCTCCTCCTCCTCCTCCTCCGTGATCGCTCAACTCCACACGCCAATACCTTCTTCTCTCATGCATCAACGGCCACTTTCCTCCTGTCTCCCTCTTTTTTTCTTCTCTCCTCCTCCTCCTCCTCCTCCTTATCTCTCTTCTTAACTTTTTCCTCCGCTGCATTTGACTCGTTCTGGTCTGATCCTTTTTATTTTCTTCGTATTTCTTCTCATTATCAGTATTTCCAGCTTATTTTCCTCCTCCTCTTCCTCTTCCTTCTTCTTCTCCTCCTCCTCCTCCTCCTCTTCCTCGTTTCGTCCTCCTTCCCCTCCTCCTCCTCCTCCAATCGTCTCGTATTCGTTCTTCTCTTTTCTCCAACTCCTTCCTCCTCATCCTTCACCCTCCTCCTCCTCCTCCTCCTCCTCCTCCTCCTCCTCCTCCTCCTCGTGCTTTTAAATCTCTTCCTCTTCCTCCTCCTCCTCTCGGCAGATTATTTGATCTTTTTACGCCAATTTCAAAATCTCCGTTTGCGATTTAGAAATACTTTGCGAAATTGAAACCCGGAAACAACATTGCGAAATATTGAAGATTAATACGTGAAAAATATGAAAACAGGGAGATATGAACATGAGGAAGCGAAGCAAAATAACCAGACTAAAAGAAGACAATGAAATAAAGAGAAAATTGTGGGAAAAGTCAAATAGATAAGAAGATAAATAGTACGGATGTATAAATGAAAAGAAAAAGATGAGATATGAACATGAAAAAGCAAATAAAAAATAAAACAAAATACAAGACCATAAAATATAAATAAAAGAGAAAATCAAAGAAAAAAGTCAAACAGATAAGAAAATAAATAAAGATACGAACACAAAACAAAAACGTATGAAAAAATGAAAATACTTAAAAAGGAAAAGTAAGGGAAAAAAAAGCTCACAAAACCGCCATTAGGGCGATCACATTAGAGAAGACGAGTGGAGGGAGGGAGGGAAGGAGGAAGGATCAGGAAGGAGGAAAGGAAGGAAGGACCACATTAGCTGCCTGATGCCACACTGCTGTCCCTCCCTTCCCGTCCCTTCCCTTCCTTCCCTTCTTCCCTCCCTTTTCTCTCCTCCTCCTTTCCTTTTTCCCTTCCCTTACCCTCCCACTCTTTCCTTCATCCCGTCCTTCCCTTCCCTTACCCTCCCATCTGAACGTTCCCAAGAGTAGGTACACAAGTGCTTTAATCCTTCCCTGCAAGCCACTTCTATGGCAAACGGATTGATTGAATCACTGAACGCAGGCAGCCTAGTGATGAGCCAACAGGCTTTCTGCTGCCTGCTAGTCTATGTTTCCATGTTTCCATGTTTCTCTCTCCCCTTCCTTCCCTTCTTCCCTTCCCTTACCTTCCACTCTTTCCTTCATCCCTTCCTTCCCTTCCCTTCCCTTCCCTCCCATTCCTTCCTCTCTCCCTTCTCTCTCTCCCTCCTTCCCTTCCTCCCTTCCCTTCCCTTACCCCTCATCCTTCTCCTTCCTCCCTCCCTTCCTTACCTTACCCCACCTACCATCCCTTCCTCTCTCCCTTCCCTT
>NW_026111361.1:477020-554520 GCF_024679095.1 Eriocheir sinensis | reverse complement strand
TTTATTTTTTTTATTTCCCCAACCATTTTCCCATTTTTTCCCATTTTTTCCTTAGCTTGAGAAAAAAAAATGGATGACGGGGTAAAACTGGATGACTGATGACCCGTGATGGATGCAAACGGATGGATGTGATCGCCCGGAATATGCAAAAGGATCATAGCACTTAATTCCCTTCGCTTTTTGCCCCCGATCCTATTTTTTGATGATTTGTTCCATGACTTTGTGATGCGCTGAGCACACACAGAGGGGTCTCTATCCTGGAAGCAATAATCATTCCACGGGAAATCGGAAAAGTACATCCTCGGGTCGTCCCACCGAGCTGAAGCAAAATGCCAGAAGCATCGCCTCTTCGGTGGGTCCAGAGGGTGTACAGGAGCGATAGGACAGGATGCAGAAATAAGATTGTGATCGGAGGAGCCCAACGGAGAGAACAGTTTGACAGAATAAGCAGAAGGGTTAGAGGTAAGGAAGAGGTCTAGAATGTTGGGCCGGTCTCCAAGACGGTCGGGAATACGTGTAGGGTGCTGGACCAACTGCTCTAGGTCGTTGAGGATAGCAAAGTTGTAGGCTTGTTCACCAGGATGGTCAGTGAAAGAGGATGAAAGCCAAAGCTGGTGGTGAACATTGAAATCTCCTAGGATGGAGATTTCAGCGAAGGGAGAGTGGGTCAAGATGTGCTCCACTTTAGAATTCAAATAGTCAAAGAATTTTACATAGTTGGTAGAGTTAGGTGAGAGATAAACAGCACAGATGTATTTAGTAATAGAATGACAATGAAGTCTTAGCCAGATGGTGGAAAATTCAGAAGAGTCAAGGTCGTAGGCACGAGAGCAAGTGATGTCGTTGCGCACGTAAGCGCAACATCCAGCTTTGGATTGAAATTTAGGATAGAGATAGTAGGAGGGAACAGAGTAGAGATTGCTGTCAGTAGCCTCAGAAACCTGTGTTTCGGTAAGGAAGAGAAGGTGAGGTTTAGAGGAGGAGAGATGATGTTCCTCAGAATGAAAATTAGAGCGAAGACCGCGAATGTTGCAGAAATTGAGAAGAAAGAGGTTCGAGGAGTTATCAAGACACCTCTCGGGTCGGCAGCCAGAAGGGGAGTCCTCCCGGGGGGAATTTGTGGTCCCCCCCCCCAGGCGGGGACTCCGAGGCTTGGTGTAGGTGCGCCATTTTGAAATTTTAATTTTGGGAAAAGGTGTATATGTTGTGTGAATGTAGTGTGGTGTGGATAAAGAGAGGATCTGTCTTTAGAGAGCATGCTGAACTACTCTCCGGTGTTGGTGAGACAATAGGGAAACGGTTAGTGAGGACATGGGAAGGGTCTTTGGAGGGCTTCAGCTCCCTTCTCACCTCCCATATATACCTCACCGGGAGTGGCTTGCGCCCGTTCGGTAGGTGTCTTCCTACCTACTCCAGCCAGATTAATGTAGAATCACTTAGGTTTAAGGACAGACCACCAGGTCTGGACCATGGGGACTGTGTGGTCTGTTTTCTTTGTAAATCTTTGTAGATCTCTCTCTCTCTCTCTCTCTCTCTCTCTCTCTCTCTCTCTCTCTCTCTCTCTCTCTCTCTCTCTCTCTCTCTCTCTCTCTCTCTGTTGGCATCAGCTTTCGACTTGTCATCATGTTTTCAAAATCCGCAACTTTTTGAGAATATAAGTCTACGGATATAACAGGCTGCCTTTCAGTTGTTATTGGCAAATACAACAAAAATATAGTCATTAAGCTTATATAGAGAGAATTTGGAATGCATGGTGCAGCATTACTCTTTTGACCATTATCTTTATTCTTTCAATTATTTCTTATGAGTTTGATGAAGTGAATAATACTAAAAGCGATATCGCTTTGGAGGTTGATGATGCTGAACTTCACAAAACACCGTATCCAAAAAAGAAAATTAGTCCTCAAAATATAATCCAAATTACAATCACGAACTCGTTCTTTGGTACTTCCTAATGGAATATTCATTTTTTCCATAGCTTGTGAACGTGTTCGTGGTTTGTGTTGTTACAGCGGTGGTGGCGTTTATTTCTTTTTTCACCGCGACAATCACCTTCATCATCAGTTGACGTTGTTGTTGACGACCACTCACTTATCAATATTGCCACTAAAGAGTCGTATGATTCAGGACATTTCTCAAGTAGCTTCAAGTTGGGCTGTGTGACTTGAAGATGTCAACCAAGAGCAACTGTATTTCGTTAGAGTTTATCAAAACTGTTGTTGTTGTAATGGAGGAAGATCTCATGCGGGGTGATGGTGATGGCGTTGATGATGACGGTGGTGGTGGTGGTGGTGGTGGTGGAGCACGCTTACTAAAGAATATCACAAGTTCTGGATTTTCTTCTTGAGGTAGTGGTGGTGGTGATGGTGTGTCATCTTCGAATGATTAAGTAACTGGCGGTGGTGCTGAAGGTTGCGAACAATATTCCTCATCTTTTGTTTGTACACCGACAAATTAGCCCACAAATCTCTTCCATTCCACACAACTTTCAGATAACACACCAGGAATGTCATCACATTCACTAACATCTCCACGACAGTTGCCATTGACACGTTCACCACACAAGTTTAGAATACATTCCAAATGTAAGTTGGTGGTAGTGGATGTAGTAGTGGTTGATGATAATATGGCGGTGCATTATGACGACTTAATTTGTGTTGTGTTGGTTTTAAGTTCCCTGTCGATGCCACCGTCATCTCTGTCGCCAACACTGAGGTCCATAATTTTTCTGTGACGATGCTAAATATCTTATTGTGGTGGTGGTGGTGGTGGTGGTGGTGATAATGTGGTTGGTGCATGCGTGCTTAGTAAGCCAACCAGCCGCTATCCGTTACGATTTGAGGTGAGACGGGACAGGACGGTATGGATCGGACGAGTCGACACAACCCATCCAGCATCTGGCGACGTTGAAACTCTAGTGTGTGAATACTAGACTTGGGGTGGTGGTGGTGGTATTAGCCGTTCTGGTGGTCATGGTATTGTTGGGAGACATTATAGTGCACACACAAACACACGCACGCACGCGCAAGTAGTTTAACGAGATTTGAGAAGAGATTATGATAATTCTAGTGTTGCGGCTGTGCTGTGGCGGATCTTAAACTCTAACCCTATAGGGCGAACTTCTAATCCACTACCTATAATGTCAATAGGTTCAACAATTATTACTACTAACAGCACACTGCCATCACCACCTAGTCTCCAGGCTGGGCATGTTAAGACATATAAGACAATTCCTCAGGACATTCAACTTCCGCCGCCTCTCGTGTTTCACGCATTTCCTCAACAGCCGTTCCACGTAACGGAATGGAAACTCCGCCATTGGAAATCTTATAAAAATGCTATTCCCCGTTAGCGTACCCGGTGCAGGGTTTACGGGAAATCCTCTGACCTGAAAGGCTTTGAAGCTTTTTAGTTAAATTTCGTGTTTTTCAACTGACAAAAAAAAAGGGATTATTTAACGCTTGCCTTTTTCTAATATATCACCTACGAGATAATTCCTTCGTAGATCACGAAGAAGAGTCTGGCATGTTAAATCTCTCTCTCTCTCTCTCTCTCTCTCTCTCTCTCTCTCTCTCTCTCTCTCTGTATATATAAATCTCTTTCCCTTCGCCCTTGTAACTGTTATTTATATCTTTTTCATTATGCGAATTCGTATTCGAATGATTATCTCTCCCTCTCCCCTATGCTCTCTTTCTCCTCTCTTCTCTTTCTCCCCCTCACAAACACACTGAACCCCCCCCCCCCCCCCACACACACACACACACACACACGCACACACTCTCGCGCCCTACACGTCAGCCTTTCTGTAGCTTACCCACACACTGAAACAATGATAATATGGACTTCAAAATCATGATAACAATATTGTGTACTCACGTTGGCGTCGTCCCACACAGCACAACTTACCTGAAAACAAACAAGAGAGAGATATAAGAGCAACACTCCATATGAGGAGGATCGAATCAAATGAAAGCCAAAAATAAGTGAATAACTAATGAACTGGAGAAAAAAAGGGAAAGGAAGAAAATAAAGGGAATGGAAGACCATGTGAAGAAAACGTGGAAGATTTAATGGAGGACTAAAAGCAAATTATTAAATGAAGGAAAAAAAGACTTTGGAGGAAAGAAAGATAGAAAAAAAGAAAGGAAAAGGGGAAGGAGGAACACGTAGAGGAAATATGGAAGATTTAGCGAAGGAGTGAATGACGAAAAAGAAACCAATTGAAATAAGGAATAGAAACAAACAATGAACGGACGAAAGAACTGGAAAGGAAAGTGGAAATAAATAAAGAAATATTGAAAGGAAGATCACATGGAGGAAAAAAGGTGGAAGGCTAAGAGGAAAAGAGAATGTAGGAAGAGGAATGAATTGAAATGAGAGATAGAAGTAAAAAAAATAATGAAGGAAAGAAATGGAGGGAGAAGTGGAGAGGAAGAGAAGGTAAATGAAAGATAGATCATGTGGAGAAACGTTTGAAGAAGGTGTGTAAAAGGAAAAAGTAAAAATAAAATTGAAATGAGGACCAGAAGTAAGAATATATGAAGGAGGACAAAGAAAATAGTGGAAACAATGGGAAGGAAGAAAGAGGAAATGGTAGGCAATGCACGGGGAGTGAGGAAGGTATAGAGAGGCACTCTTTTACTTCTATCTCTCATTTACAGTTCAGGAGGAAGGAAGGGAAGGAGGGAGGGAAAACGGAAATAATAAAGACCATATGATAGTAGAATAGTGAATGCTTACAAGGAGGGTTAAGATTAGAGGAGGGAGGAATGGAGGAAGGGAGGAAGGGAAGGTGTAAGTAACGAAAAGCCAGGTAATAGCACAATCGTGAGTGTGTATCAGAAGGTTTAGAAACAGAGAGAGGGGGAGGCAGGAAGGAAGAGGAAGGAGGAAAGTAGCAAAGAGTCACATGATAATACAAAGGATAGTGTTGATCGGAAGGTTTGGAAAAAGAGAGAGGTGGGAGGAAGAGAGAGAAGGAGGGAAGGAAGAAGCGAAGAGAGAAATATCACACAATCATAATAGTTCAAGTGAGTGTTTATTAAACGGTTTAGAAATAGAGAGAGTGGGAGGAAGGAAGGGAGGGAGGGAAGCAGGGAAAGAGAAATAACATAAATCACATATTTAAAAAAAAAAGTGATTATCAGAATACTTGGAAATAGAAAAGGGGGACGGGGAGGAAGACAGGAAGGGAGGGAAAAGAGCGAAATAGCAAAGTGTTATAATGATAATACAAAAGTAAGTGTTTATCAGGTCTATAAAGAGGGAGGGAGAAAGGAAGGGAGCGAGGGGAGGAAGAGGAAAGAGGAAAACAGCAGAGGATAACATGATCATAGAAGAGAGAGAGAGAGAGAGAGAGAGAGAGAGAGAGAGAGAGAGAGAGAGAGAGAGAGAGAGAGAGAGAGAGAGAGAGAGAGAGAGAGAGAGAGAGAGAGAGAGAGAGAGAGAGAGAGAGATAGAGAGAGAGAGAGAGAGAGAGAGAGAGAGAGAGAGAAAGAGAGAGAGAGAGAGAGAGAGAGAGAGAGAGAGAGAGAGAGAGAGAGAGAGAGAGAGAGAGAGATAACTAAGAGCGGGAAGAAGTATACAACAAATAAACGATACAGAAGAGTGTATCAGAGAGCTTAGACAAAAAGAGAGCGAGGGAGAGAGAGAGATAGAGACAGAAAGAAAGGAAAAGAAGGAAGAAGTATGTAACAAAGGCTAACATGATAACACATAAGAGTGTATATAGAGTGCAGCTAACGTCCACACCTGACATCAGACACACATTTGTCCCAGCAGAGACAGATCGTGTATAGCAGAGCCCGGCGCACGCACTCACCCGCGGCTCCTAGCCCCGTGCTGAGCGTGACGGCGCCGGCAAACAGATCAGAATATCCATCACGATAAAATGCAATAACGTCTGTTTATGTCAATATTGGGGCGGCAGCAACGACAAGAACTAGAACTTTTACTATACTATATACTATTTTTACTATTAATATCATACTAATTCTCTCTCTCTCTCTCTCTCTCTCTCTCTCTCTCTCTCTCTCTCTCTCTCTCTCTCTCTCTCTCTCTCTCTCTCTCTCTCTCTCTCATACCAACACTAAAATTACATTAAGAAACACAACACCAACAATATCAATAACAAATAACAATGAGCTGATCAAAACAACGCAAACCACACAAAACAAACGCAATACAGTACAAGCAAACGACACAATACAATAAAAGCAATAAAAACGACGGGAACAACACCGACAACTTAAACCACAAAAGCAATAATAATAATAATGATAATAATAACAGTGGGTTCCCATGAGTGTTTTTTTTAGCTTCATGGTACAGGAGGAAGGCCGAACTACCACCAGGGTCATCACACTACCTTTGCTAATGCCAAAAACTACTACGATAACTTTGTCAAATATGTTTGCTTACGCGCTGAAATGTTTTAATAATATGGACCAAGCCTACTCTGAGCAAGTAATATGAAAGTGGCTCTCGGGTCGAAAACTCTCGCACTGCTTATTGAAAACTTCTGAGAATACACTGACACAAAGAATCCGTATGTCTGAGACTTGTCAACGGGTGAAAGTCGGAATATTTGAAATCGAGGCGTATTGACAAGTTTTCTTATGGCAAAAGTTGTGCAATATGGAAAACCTCCTTGAAGATAGCATCGTCTTCTTTAGCATAAAAGAAAACTAGAGACTTGAAACTTCAATCTTCTGAATGAGTGTAAGGAGAGATTGCCAATATGTTCATGTGCATGCGGTCAAAGCTAGAAAAAAATATAGAAATGATAGTAATGGTGGTGGTAGTAGTAGTAGTCAAAGTAATGGTAGTAGATGCGATGGCCGAGTGGTTAGCGTGCGGGCATGGTGAGCTCGGGGACCTAGGTTCGAGACCCACCGCTACACGCTGACGCCTTTCATTCATCGCCGAGGGGCGGATGAGTACCCATATGCTGTCCAGATGTTTAGTCAACCCAAACTTCAACGACTTCGGTCATAAGGAGCACGGGGGGAGGGGGGGGGGGGGGCAGCATGGGCCTGGCAGGAGTCATCTATCGAGGGACTTTGTCAAAGGCGTTTTGAAAGTCTAGATATATAACATCACTGGGGATATGATTATCCCAGTTTTCATAGATACCTTGGAAGAAGTCCAATCAATTGGTTAAGCATGAGCGCTTATTCCTGAAACCCTGCTGAGCATCGGAAATGATGTTGCTGTCTTCAAGGAACCTAAGGAGTTTGTCTCTGATGATCTTTTCGAGGATTTTTCCCGCCACTGAGGTCAAGCTGATTGGTCTGTAGTTTAGGGCCACGCTTTTGTCTCCCTTTTTGTAGATCGGTGTTACGTTCGCTTGTTTCCAGTCTTTCGGGATTGTTTTGTTGTAGTGACAGATTGTAGATGGCGGTGAGTGGCTGGAGGATTTGCTGCTTGAGTTCCTTGAGCAGCCTGGGTGACAAGTCGTCGGGTCCGGTGGACTTGTTTGTCTCGAGTTTGTCTATGTACTTTTTCACATCCCGTTCGTCGATTGTGCCAATTTCTAGGGGACTGATTCCCATCGGTGGGGTAGGGCTCTCGGGTACGGACTGGGTGTTCTCGACAGTGAAAACAGACGCGAAGTTTTTGTTTAGGATTTCGACCATTTGTCTGCTGTCCTGTGTTAGTATGTCACTTTGTAAGAGTAGGTAGGAAGACACCTACCGAACGGGTGTGAGCTACTCCCGGTGAGGATATATGGGAAGCGAGGAGGGTGCTGAAGCCCTTCAAAGACCCTTCCCATGTCCTCACTAACCGTTTCCCTTTTGTCTCATCAACACCAGAGAGTAGTTCAGCATGCTCTCTAAAGAGAGTTCCTCTCTCTTTTTACACCAAACTACATTCACACAGCACACACATCATTTTCCCAAAACTCAAAATTAAAAATGACGAGAAATTACAGAGCCTCGGAGTCCCCACCTGTGGGGGGTAATATAAATTCCCCCAGGGAGGACTCCTCTTCTGGCTGCCGACTTGAGAGGTGTCCTGATAACTCCTCGAACCTCCTCCTTATCAATTTCTGCAACATTCGCGGTCTTCGTTCTAATTTTTATTCTGTGGAACACCTTCTCTCCTCCTCTAAACCTCACCTTCTCTTCCTCACCGAAACACAGGTTTCTGAGGCTACTGACAGCAACCTCTACTCTGTTCCCTCCTACTATCTCTATCCTAAATTTCAAACCAAAGCTGGATGTTGCGCCTACGTGCGCAACGACATCACTTGCTCTCGTGCCCACGACCTTGACTCTTCTGAATTTTCTACCATCTGGCTAAGACTTCATTGTCATTCTATTACTAAATACATCTGTGCTGTTTATCTCTCACCTAACTCTACTAACTATGTAAAACTCTTTGACTATTTGAACTCTAAAGTGGAGCACATCTTGACCCACTCTCCCTTCGCTGAAATCTCCATCTTGGGAGATTTCAATGTTCACCACCAGCTTTGGCTTCCATCCTCTTTCACTGACCAGCCTGGTGAACAAGCCTACAACTTTCCTCTCCTCAACGACCTAGAGCAGTTGGTTCAGCACCCTACACGTATTCCCGACCGTCTTGGAGACAGGCCCAACCTCTTCCTTACCTCTAATCCTTCTGCTTACTCTGTCAAACTGTTCTCTCCGTTGGGCTCCTCCGATCATAACCTTATTTCTGTATCCTGTCCTATCGCTCCTGTACATCCCCTGGAACCACCGAAGAAGCGATGGATGCTTCTGGAATTTTGCTTCAGCTCGGTGGGACGACCTGAGGATGTACTTTTCCGATTTTCCGTGGAATGATTACTGCTTCCAGGAGAGAGACCCCTCTGTGTGTGCCCAGCGCATCACAGAGGTGATTGTCTCTGGAATGGAGGCATACATTCCACGTTCTTTCTCTACTCCTCATGCTAAAAAGCCTTGGTGTAATCATGCTTGTTCTCTTGCTATTACAGATAGAGAGGCAGCTCACAAAAGATTCCAGAGCCTTCGAACACCCGCTAACTTTGACCTTTACATTTCAACCCGGAATCGTGCCAAATCTATTCTCCGACTTACCAAAACTTCTTTTATCAATAGAAAATGTCAATATCTTGCTTCTTCTAATTCTTCCCGTGACTTCTGGCATCTAGCCAAAAATATCTCCTCCAATTTCACTTCTTCCTCTTTCCCTCCTCTCCTTAACCCTGACGGCAGCATTGCCGTCTCATCTGTCTCTAAGGCTGAACTCTTCGCTCAAACTTTCTGTAAGAACTCCACCATGGACGATTCTGGGCATATTCCTCATACTCATCCCTCCTCTGACTCCTTTATGCCTGTTCTTAAAATTCTTCCAAATGATGTTTTCTATGCCCTCTCTGGCCTCAACTCTCAGAAGGCTTATGGACCTGATGGAGTGCCTCCTATTGTCCTTAAAAACTGTGCTTCCGTGCTGACACCCTGCATGGTCAAACTCTTTCGTCTCTGCCTATCAACATCTACCTTTCCTTCCTGCTAGAAGTGTGCCTTTGTACAGCCTGTGCCTTTGAAGGGTGACCGTTGCAATCCCTCAAACAACCGCCCTATAGCTTTACTTTCCTGTCTATCTAAAGCTTTTGAATCAATCCTTAACCGGAAGATTCAAAGGCACCTTTCCACTTCTAACCTTCTATCTGATCGCCAGTATGGGTTCCGCAAGGGGCGTTCTACTGGTGATCTCCATGCCTTCCTAACTAACTCTTGGTCATCCTCTCTTAGCCGTTTCGGTGAAACCTTTGCTATTGCGCTGGACATATCAAAAGCTTTTGATAGGGTCTGGCACAAATCTTTGCTTTCCAAACTACCCTCCTACGGTTTCTATTCTTCTTTCAGTACCTTTATTTCCAGTTTCCTTTCTGACCGTTTATTTCTGCTGTGGTGGACGGTCACTGTTCTTCCCCTAAACATATTAACAGTGGTGTCCCACAGGGTTCTGTCCTATCTCCCAGTCTCTTTCTGTTGTTCATTGATGATCTTCTTTCCAAAACGAACTGTCCTATCCATTCTTACGCCGATGACTCCACTCTGCATTACTCAACTTCTACTAATAGAAGACCCACTCCACAGGAACTTAACGATTCAAGGCTGGAGGCAACAGAAAGCTTAGCCTCAGACCTTACTATAATTTCCGATTGGGGCAAGAGCAGCCTGGTGTCCTTCAACGCCTCAAAAACACAGTTTCTCCACCGATCCACTCGACACAATCTTCCAAACAACTATCCCCTGTTCTTCGACAACACTCAGCTATCAACTTCTTCAACACTAAACATTCTCGGTCTATCCTTAACTCAAAATCTCAACTGGAAACTTCATATCTCATCTCTTACTAAATCAGCTTCCTCTAGGCTGCGCGTTCTGTACCGTCTCCGCCAGTTCTTCTCCCCCGCACAGTTGCAATCCATTTACAGGAGCCTTGTCCGCCCTCGTATGGAGTACGCATCTCATGTGTGGGGGGGCTCCACTCACAGAGCTCTCCTTGACAGAGTGGAGTCAAAGGCTCTTCGTCTCATCAAATCTCTTCCTCATACCGATAGTCTTCTACGTCTCAAATTGAGCCGCCATGTTGCGTCTCTTTCTATCTTCTATCGATATTTTCATGCTGACTGCTCTTCTGAACTTGCTAACTGCATGCCTCCCCCCCTCCCGCGGCCCCGCTGCACACGTCTTTCTACTCATTATCATCCCTATACTGTCCAAACCCCTTATGCAAGAGTCAACCAGCATCTTCACTCTTTCATCTCTTACGCTGGTAAACTCTGGAACAATCTTCCCTCATCTGTATTTCCTCCTGCCTACGACTTGAACTCTTTCAAGAGGAGGGTATCAGGACACCTCTCCTCCCGAAATTGTCCTCTCTTTTTGGACACTCCTTTCATCTCTATTCAGGAGCAGTGAGTAGCGGGCTTTTTATATAAATTTTTATTTACGCCCTTGTACTGTCTCATTAGCTGTAAAAAAAAAAATAAATAAAACTTTCATCTTTTAGGGGACCGATATTGCCTTTTGTCTTCTTTTTGGTTCTTATATACGTGAAGAACTTTTTCGGGTTGGACTTGGCTTCGCGCGCAATTTGCTTTTTATTGTCGCGTTTACGCTGGCGAATGAGAGGCTTTGATGGTACTGTTCGCGTGCAGTGCTGTTTTCCTTTAGCAAGTTGTATTTTCTCTTCTTTAAATTAATCGCCCGTCGAACGTGGGTAGTCATCCATGGTGGGCTTATGGCATTATTTGTTCTAGTCTTCATGGGAACAGTTGTTCTCTCTACCTCTAAGAGTTTGTTCTTGAGGCCGTTCCACGCGCCGTCCACAGGAGTGAGGTTCATGAATTCCCAAGTTGTCTGGGTTAGCAGCTCACGAGCGAGATTAAAATTTGCTCTTTTGTAGTTTGGAATCTTGGACGTGTTTTCGGTGAGTTCGTGGTCTGTTCTGATCTTTAGGCGAATTAGGTGATGGTCGCATCCACTTAGTTTTTCGCCGACCTGACATTCACGTGTGAGATCGGAATCACTCACGAGTACTAGGTCTAATAAGTTATTTTCCCCCGTAGGTTGGGTAACAATCTGAGTTAGAAAAGTGTCCTCTAACATTTCGAGCAATCTGTTACCCTCCCGATCTACAATCATTGTGGTCCAGTCAATGTTGGAACAGTTAAAGTCCCCGATAATGACTGATTGTTTGTTTTGTGTTATGGTGGGAATTTCCTCATACACAGCTGCGTCGTCCGCTGCTTGTTGCTTTGGAGGTCTGTAAACGGTTCCAATCGTTATCTTGTTGTGCTTGCTAGTCTCCAGTTCAACACATACAGTGTCATATTTCTCTGAGTCCCCTTTGGTTATTTTTACGGCAGGGTATTTGTTCTTGACGTATCATATAACACCTCCTCCTTTCTTGTGAAGTCTGTTTTTGTAGAAACTTTCGTATCCCGGAATTGAGAATTCGTTCATTAGGTGGTCAGAGGTGGCCCACGTTTCGGTGATGGCAATCACGTCCGGTCTTTCTACGTCATCGTAAGTAAGTAACTCATTCCGTTTGGGTATTAAGCTCCGCGCGTTGGTGTATTTTTTTTTTTTTTTTTACAACAAAGGAGACAGTTCAAGGGCACAAAAAATATAAAAAAAACATTAATAAAAAAAAGACCGCTACTCGCTGCTCCCAAAAAAGAGTCAAAAGAGGTGGCCGAAAGAAAGGTCAATATCGGGAGGAGAGGTGTCCTGATACCCTCCTTTTGAAAGAGTTCAAGTCGTAGGCAGGAGGAAATACAGATGAAGGAAAATTGTTCCAGAGTTTACCATCGTGAGGGATGAAAGACTGAAGATGCTGGTTAACTCTTGCATAAGGGGTTTGGACAGTATAGGGATGAGCATGAGTAGAAAGTCGAGTGCAGCGGGGCCGCGGGAGGGGGGGAGGCATGCACTTAGCAAGTTCAGAAGAGCAGTCAGCGTAGACAAATCGATAGAAGATAGAAAGAGAGGCAACATCGCGGCGGAATTTAAGAGGTAGAAGACTATCAGTAGGAGGAGGAGAGCTGATGAGACGAAGAGCCTTAGCCTCCACTCTGTCCAGAAGAGCTGTGTGAGTGGAGCCTCCCCACACGTGAGATGCATACTCCATACGAGGGCGGACAAGGCCCCTGTATATGGATAGCAACTGCGCGGGGGAGAAGAACTGGCGGAGACGATTCAGAACGCCCAACCTCGAGGAAGCTGATTTAGCGAGAGAGGAGATATGAAGTTTCCAGTTGAGATTTTGAGTTAAGGATAGACCGAGGATGTTTAGTGTTGAAGACGGTGACAGCTGAGTGTTGTCGAAGAATAGGGGATAGGTGTTTGGAAGATTGTGTCGAGTTGATAGGTGGAGAAATTGAGTTTTTGAGGCATTGAAGGACACAAGGTTCCTTCTGCCCCAATCGGAAATGATTGCAAGGTCTGAGGTTAAGCGTTCTGCAGCCTCCAGTCTGGAGTTGTGTACTTCCTGTTGAGAGGGTCTTCTTTTGAAAGAAGTTGAATAATGCAGAGTGGAGTCGTTGGCGTATAAGTGGACAGGACAGTTTGTTATGGAAAGAATATCATTGATGAGTAACAGGAAGAGAGTGGGTGATAGGACAGAGCCCTGTGGAACGCCACTGTTGATAGGTTTAGGGGAAGAGCAGTGACCGTTTACCACCTCAGAGATAGAACGGCCGGAAAGGAAAATGGAGATAAAGGAACAGAGAGAGGGATAGAATCCGAAAGAGGGCAGTTTAAAAAGCAAAGACTGGTGTCAGACTCTATCGAAGGCTTTCGATATGACTAGCGCAACAGAGAAAGTTTCACCGAAACGGCTAAGAGAGGATGACCAGGAGTCAGTTAAGAGAGCAAGAAGATCGCCACTAGAACGCCACTTGCGGAATCCATACTGGCGATCAGATAGAAGGTTAGAAGTGGAAAGGTGCTTTTGAATCTTCCGGTTAAGGATTGATTCAAAAGCTTTAGATAGACAGGAAAGTAAAGCTATAGGGCGGTAGTTTGAGGGATTGGAACGGTCACCCTTCTTAGGCACATATGAACTGAACACAATCTTCCAAACACCTATCCCCTATTCTTCGACAACTCCCAGCTGTCACCTTCGTCAACACTAAATATCCTCGGTCTATCCTTAACTCAAAATCTTAACTGGAAACTTCACATCTCATCTCTTACTAAATCAGCTTCCTCGAGGTTGGGCGTTCTGTATCGTCTCCGCCAGTTCTTCTCCCCTGCGCAGTTGCTATCCATATACAGGGGCCTTGTCCCCCCTCGTATGGAGTATGCATCTCACGTGTGGGGGAGGCTCCACTCACACAGCTCTTCTGGAGAGAGTGGAGTTTAAGGCTCTTCGTCTCATCAGCTCTCCTCCTCTTACTGATAGTCTTCTACTTCTCTAATTCCGCCGCCATGCTGCCTCCCTTTCTATCTTCTATCGATATTTTCACGCTGACTGCTCTTCTGAACTTGCTAACTGCATGCCTATCCCCCCCTCCCCCCTCCCGCGGCCACGCCGCACACGACTTCCTACTCAAGCTCATCCCTTTATTGCCCAAATCCCTTACGCACGAGTTAACCAACATCTTCACTTTTTCATCCCTCACGCTGGTAAACTCTGCAACGATCTTTCTTCATCTGTATTTCCTCCTGCCTACGACTTGAACTCATTCAAGAGGAAGGTATCAGGACACCTCTTCTCACGTAATTAACTGCTCTTTCAGGCACCCTCTTTCGAATTCTTTACAGGAGCAGCGAGTAGCGGGCTTTTTTTATTGTTGTTTCCTTTTTTTGTGCCCTTGTGCTGTCTCCTTCGCTGTAAAAAATAAAAAAAAGTGCAGTCAGCTTTATTCCTCTGATGATGTAAAAAAATGATTTTACTCTTTCATACTGCCTCATTTCGAGTACTGTCATTCCGTTTGGATTTCTGCAGCTGAGTCTCACTTAAAGCTGTTGGATAGAGTGTTCAACCAGATTAAATTTCTTCTTCCGAATCTCGAGATTAATCTCCGGCATTGTCGCTTGGTGGGATCATTGTCTTATTTTTTTCAAAACTGTGTCTAATATCGACCACCCATTGCACCGTCGTTTGCCCGCTCTCTCACAACCATCACGACACTCCTTGGAGCTAAATGACCGTTCCTTGTCTGTCGACCGATGTAATACATCACAATTTTCCCGGTGTTTCATCCCAGCGACCGTCACTTTGTGGAATACACTTCCTAATGTGATTATTATTTCAAGTAATTGTGAAACATTTAAAATACATGTGAATGCCTTTCTTCTCTCTTAGCTCGCTACCTACTAGATTTTTCTCCATCTTCCTATTCTTTGCTTTCTCCTTCATTCTGTATTTCCCGATATCGGTGAAGTGTCGTCCGCTGGGCCTTTTGGCTTATAGCATTCGTGCTTTCCGGTGGGTCACCTTCATTGATTCATATAATAATAATAATAATAATAATAATAATAATAATAATAATAATAATAATAATAATAAAAACACGCCTCGGGGGAGGCGACGGTTGAATGTTGGCGTGCTTCGTGGCGTCCAGGAAGACGCATGTTCACGTCACGCCCGCCGCTACAAACAAGCTGACAATTTTTCAATCACCGCTGAGTGGCCACCCATCAACCCGGACTCTTAGATTCTCTCTAAAAGAGGACCAAAGATGAGCTCTGGGGAGCAGCATGGGCCAAGCAAGATGGCACCACTATAAACACTTGCCTGCGCCATAACGGGGTGGGGCTGACCATCAGGCCTACCAAGAAAGACTACCGGTGTGGTGTCATGAGACATCCCAAGATCGTGAGACATCCCATCCTGAATACATACATGAATTTCGACACGGTACCGTGTCTTTTGTCGACTGTTTGTCGGGATCTGTCCCACCCAAGTTTATTTGTTATTATGAAAGCAAATGATGACGCATGTATGTATATAACTACGATATGAACAATCACTTCTTCTTGTGACCTATTCCACTTTGCATCGCTTTTTAGGTCCTCCTTGGTACTTTTTTACACTTCGACGCTTCACCTAGTTACTCTTTGATAGTAAAGATTGGGTTCCGCGATGCGAAATTAAGGATGGGATGTCTTAGGACACCGGATGACAGATGGCACCACACCGGCGCCAGAGGCGAAACGTAAAACAAAAGTATTCTAAGACGCTTTGGACTGTCACAACAACTATTTCCAAGGCCACAAAGATGATATGTCGGGTTCTCCAGAGTGTTCCTCACGCTCATGGTACAGAAGCTTTGTCACACTACCACCAGGGTCATAAAACTATACATGAAAATGCCCAACACAATGCCTACGAGTCATGTCGCATGTGTGTGATAGTGCATCGAAATGTCTATGAAGATTATACTACCAAGACTTTTCATATAATCATCTCCCTTCCTCCTATTGGCTGTCCTCTACCTCTTGAAAAGCCACCGCAGTATTGCCTCCCGTACTGTCTTCTGCCAATATTGTCAAGCTAACTGCTCCTCCGTCGCCTTATTCTCAACTACTCTTTCGTCAGGTCACTCCAGGATCACTAGGTCTTGTAGTCGTATATATTCAGAGGTGTTACCGGCTTCACTAACCTCCCACATCGTTCCCTTTTTAACCTTTCCTTCATCGTGTTCCCAAGCCTCCTATAGCACATCTACAGTTCGTATCCTCACTCCCCCAACCCTTTAACTACCTTCTTTCATCGTTCCCTCTTTAACCTCTACTTCCTCGTGCTCCTCAGCCTCTTATAACTTCTTTCATCGTTCCCTCTTCAACCTCTACTTCCTCGTGCTCCTCAGCCTCTTAAAACACATCTACAGTTCGTATCCTCACTCCTCTAACCCTTTAACTAACTTCTTTCATCGTTCCCTCTTCAACCTCTGCTTCCTCGTGCTCCTCAGCCTCTTAAAACACATCTACAGTTCATATCCTCACTCCTCTAACTAACCCTTTAACGACCTTTTTTCATCGTTCCCTCTTCAAACTCATCTTTCTCGTGTTCCTCAACCCCAAAACACATCAACAGTTCGAATCCTCACTTCTCATCTATCCTAAGTCATACGGATAAGCGCTTAGCTGGGTACAAAGAAAGGCATACGTAGTGGTTTCTGCTCTTCAATATTCCGTACCCTTCCCCCTCGGTTACTTTATCCGTGGGTTTGGTTCTTCACTTCCTAATAATAGTGATCTACATTGCATATTTTATCACTTAGTTATTGTTCATTCATTGCCTTCCTTCCTTCTGTTCTTCCTTCCGTTCTTCCTTCCTTCCGTTCTTCCTTCCTTCTTTCTTTCCGTTCATTCTCTATTCCATCCGTTCTTCCTTCCTACGTTCCGATATATCTTCCTATTTCTTTCTATACATTTTTAACCTTTCTTTCTTTCTTCCTTCTTTCCGTACTTCCTTTCTTCCTCTTTTTCCTTCCTCCTCTACCCCACAACCTCTCTTCCATCTCTCTTTCCTTCTCTCCTTCCCTTCCTCCCTCCCCTCCTTCCTTCCCTCCTTCCTATTATTCCCTTTTCTCCTTCCTTCGCTCCTTCCCTCCTTGCGTCCTCTTCCTATTTTTCCCTTTTCTCCTTACTTCCCTCCTTCCTTCCCTGCGTCCTCTTCCTATTCTTCCCTTTACTCCTTCCTTCCTTACTTCCTTCTGTGCTTTCTTTCTTCCTTGTCTCTCCCCCCCCCCCCCCCCACACACACACACACATGCATACTCTATCAATTTCCTGACGCAAGCACTCTATCTCTCTCCCTTCCTTCCTCTGTTATCTAAGGAACAGTTTCTCTTTGACTTTTAAACTTTTGGTGCGTGAAAGGGTTAACATTCCCGCTGCATAACACAAAGGCCATATCTCTCTCTCTCTCTCTCTCTCTCTCTCTCTCTCTCTCTCTCTCTCTCTCTCTCTCTCTCTCTCTCTCTCTCTCATTATAAACCCCATCACCCCAGGTATTCGTAAGATTAACACACACACACACACACACACACACACACACACACACACACTCACTCGATCCTCTCCTCGCTTCCCACTTTCCTTCAACGTTGGTTATTATAAGTGCAAAGAAAACGGATGGTAGGAAATAATACCTTTCTCTCTCTCTCTCTCTCTCTCTCTCTCTCTCTCTCTCTCTCTCTCTCTCTCTCTCTCTTATAAAACCCATCACCCAAGGTATTCGTAAGCCTAACACACACACACACACACACACACACACACACACACACACACTTTCCCCGACACAAGGTATTACAGAGCGCCTAGGCTATTATTTCACTCATGCCTTTTATACATACTTAACTGGACCTAATAACACACACACACACTTAGAACACTCGCCATACCTTTCTCTATCCTTGTCATCTAATATAAATGATGAACGATGAGGGATGGCGAGGATTTCCAACGATTAACATAAGAAAACTAAATCTCTTCATACACACATAAACCACGGAAGGAAATGTCACAGAGAAGCTTAACACATTCACCATACCTTCCTATACCACTTTGAATGACGGCAAATACCGACGGACAAGTTATGGTGAGGATGTTGAACGATTAAGACAAGAGAAATGCAACGCTCGCTACGGACATAAACCAAGGGAGCCAATAACACAGGAGGGAAGTCTTGAACCCATCTTCCTCCACCTTCGTAACGCGTGATGGCTGACCAACAGTGAGTAAAAATGGAGATGTTCATGGAGATAGGCAAATTACACAGCAACCATAGGAGTAAGTGACACATAGATAGGCTCAAAATATTCACCATACCTTCATCTATAGTCCTGACGGGCCGTGGAGGGTGATCGGTGATGGATGACGCGGATGACGAGCGATAAAGTTCACGACACTACACACGACAAAACACCCGCGGGAGAGACACCGCCGCCATGCTCTCAATACGATCCGCATCCCCCTACTTCCTACCCTTGTCTGGTCAAGAGCCGGTCAAGTGAAGGTCTTTAGTCAGTCGAATAGAAAAGCGGTGATAGTTTTAGCCAAGTATAAGATTAGATTCCAGATAACAAAGCTCGCGCCTCCTTACTTATGCCTAACAGGTGTTCATGGGTATTGTTAAGGTACGATGTGAAGCTGATGAACCATAGGTTCTCTTAGTCTGTTCCCTTTGGGTTTTATTATTCTTAGTCAAGGCTTCAAAGGGTCGGCACGCAGCTCGACTCGCCTCAGTGCTGCCCTCTGGCAGTGCTGACGGGAACCGAACCCCCGCCCATCTGCTGGCTGAAATGTTTCCACTCGAAGGTGCCGCTTGCATTTATAGCGAGGAGTGACGGGCCGCTGTTACGGGCCGGATTTATACATATTGGAATACTAAAGCTTGAGGGTAATGCATGCTCCCGTGGGGAATGCTTAGGTCACCGATGCTGCCGTTGTGTGTGTGTGTGTGTGTGTGTGTGTGTGTGTGTGTTCCCCTCATCTCATCTCCCCCACAGAGCACAATTCAGCTCTTCCTCATCCCCCTCCACGTCAACCCACACGTCTACGCCCTTCCCACACACACAAGGCCTCCACACCCCCACACTGCTACCCACCAACGCATCCCCCCAACACTACCACCTCCACACCTACACGCCTCCACTACTCACCCACACAGCTCAAGTGTACATATCCATCCGTCACAGCCCGGCATCGCCATATACTTCAGGCGGTAAATGTCCAGAGAGTTGCCCATCTCACCGCGGTACTTCTCACCCTAACCATGGGTTAGATCTCATAATTCTATGCATTTTGAACCCCATATATATGCCTCGCAAATTGACAGAATCGCTGCTAGCGATTTTTGAAAAGTTAGTGTTTTGGTAATTATTGAAAATCACTCCGCGCCCCCAAAATATTATATTACGCCTCCATATTGTACTTAATTGGACGAAATACATGTCCCTTAACCATAATATGAAGGCGGAAAAACTTAAAAGTAATGAAAAAGTGGTAAAGGTAGTGAAAAGGCATATTATACATACGCGGGGTGTGTTTACATGGCGACGCCATTGCGATGTGAGCAGCGTTGCCAACGATCCGGTTAGCGGTGGTACGCTAGGTTAGCGTCCGTACACTTAGTTAGCCATTAGCCCACGCATGTGAGACCAGGTCCACCACGCGTGGTTACTTTTTTTTTAGAACACGCACCTTTACCCAAAGGCTTTTGTGAAGGTTTGGGCCGGGTATAGTATTAGGGAAAGGTGCGTGTTCTAAAAAATATATAGCCAAGCGTGGTGGACCTGTCTCACATGCGTGGGCTAATGGCTAACTAAGCGTACCATAGCTAACCAAGCGTACCATCGCTAACCGGATCGTTGACAACACTGCTCATTTCCCAATATGGACGCCATCAAAACACATCGCGCGTACGTATAATATGCTTTTTCACTACCTTTACCACTTTTTGTTTACTTTTAAGTTTTTCCGCCTTCATATTATAGTTAAGGGACATGTATTTCGTCGCTTAAGTACAATATGGAGGCGTAATATCGTATTTTGGAGGCGGGGGAACAAAGTATCCCAGTCCCCCCCCCTCCGTGACGCCCCGAGGCGGCCGCAAAAAACTCACTAACTTTTCAAAAATCGCTAGCAGCGATTCTATCAATTTGCGAGGCATGTATATGGGGTTCAAAATGCATAGAATAATGAGATCTAACCCATGGTTAGGGTGAGAAGTACCGCGGTGAGATGGGCAGCTCTCTGGACATTTACCCTTCAGGCGCCAAATATGGCAGTAGAATCTACTTACCAAAGAAGGGAGAACGTCGGGGCGGCACTCCACGTCAGCCGGGCAGCCCGTCAGGCGGCAAGACACGCTTGTTGCCAGCCACCTCACAGGCCCTGCAAGACAGACGTGTGGCGTTAAGTACCTCTCTCAGCTGATTACGAGCAACATCCCCGGGCACTTCGTCACTCCGGCTCCCCGCTTTTTTAACCCTTCGCCTCTCCAAACTGTGTCCTTCAAATACTTCTGATTATCGCCCTCCTGCCACGTCTCCTTCCCCTTGCAGCTGCCACCCACGAGTGTCCAGGGGCGGCAGCAGCCTGACAATTGGCTGAAGCATCGCCTGTTATCAGCAAACAAGACGCGACGCCCCGCAGAACACCCCACGGACGCCCCTCCCCGCCCGCAGCCAACACAACTTTTCATACCTGAACATAACTTCGCGCCACCTGTTCGACGTGCGCCACAGATCTATCTACTACTGCGTCCGATAACTTGGGGAAGAAGACACTGTGCAAGGGGGAGGGGAAGGAGGAGGAAGAGGGAGATGAGGAGGAAGATGAGGAGGAAGAGCAGAAAGAGGTCGAAGAGAAGAGACAGAAGAAGAGAAGGTTAAGGAGGAAGAGAAAGAGGAGGACGAGGAGGAGGACGAAGAGTAGGAGGAGGAGAAAATTAAGTAAGTTGATTGATGGTTCAACAGAAACAGACACCTTTTTTTTTGTTGATTCTGATATGCATAACCTTACACTTTTCAATATTGAAATCCATTTGCCATGTTCGTGCCCAACTACTTAAACGTTCGAGATCAGCTTGGAAGTGTTCTTTATCCGTTGTCGTAGTGACTCTGCTGGCTATTTTTGTGTTGTCGGCAAATTTCGATATTTTACACGATAGCCCGTCGTCAATGTCATTTACGTACACTAAAAACAGAACAGGTCCCAACACCGACCCCTGTGGAACACCGCTTTTGACGTCTCGCCACTCAGATGATATACCATTCATAACAACTCTCTGTTTACGGTCGGTAAGATAGCCTTTGAGCCACTTATGAATATTACCAGTTATACCGTGAGCTTGCAATTTACTAAGGAGGCGGTTGTGAGGGACTTTGTCAAATGCTTTCTGAAAGTCCAAATATATAATGTCTACTGATTGGCTTTCATCGTACACATTAAAGATGTATTTGAAGAAATCGAGAAGGTTAGTCAAACAGGAACGTTTGTTTCGAAAACCATGTTGCGAATCCTTAATTAGTCTGTTATCTTAAGAAAGCTTTACCATTTTTTCCGCGAATGATCGTCTCCAAAACTTTGCACACGATTGACGTTAGACTGATCGGTCGATAATTACCTGGTTGTGACTTGTCGCCTTTTTTAAAGATAGGAGTTACGTTAGCGAGTTTCCATTCTAGTGGTACTTTTCCTGTGTTTAGCGACTTTGAGAATATGTTCAAGAGGGGCTTGCTGATCTGATGTTTTGCCTCTTTAACCCTAGAAGGGTATTTCTGTGCCATTTGGAATCACACACTTGCGTGTTTCTAATTTTCGCGCGCATTGTTCACACAGCAATGGGTATTTTGCAACATTTGATGTTTATATCCTCTATATTCCACTTGCTCTCGTAGGGGAAGGGTGTGCGTCAGTGCTCCACATTTGTTTCTAGGTATGGTAAGTAGTTGTGTATCCAATTGGCACAGGTATTGTTGCAACCCAACCCTTGTTATATGGGCTCGACTGAGGTTACAAGGTAACGTGTGCCGAAGCACGTAAGTTCTGGGATATTTAAAGATGTATAAACTAATATATTTATTTAAATAATAAATTGAAAGCGTTCAGAAACGCACGGTACTTCTTTCGCCTTGTATAGTGGCGCGAGTATTGTCACGATACTGACTCACGGCGTTATAACACAAACACAATAATATGAACACAATAATATGAGAAATGGAGACAGTAATCACTGTTCCTGTAACATACAATAGTACACAATAATAAATCCTAACAAATTCCTAACAATTCCTAACAATTCCTAATCTATGCCGCACTGGACCTTAATCTACACAGCTCACACTTCTACTCACGAACAATACAGAAGACAGGATCTTGGGTGAGGAGCAGGACTTGAACGTGACACGTTTCTTCTATCTTGTCTCTTCGTTTCTTGAGTTCTTCTTTCTTGAGCTCTTGTTTCTTGCGTTCTTCTTTCGTGAGTTTTGGCTTGAGTCCTTCTTCTTAAGATCTTCTTTTGTGACTTCTGGCTTGAGTCCTTCTTTCTTGAATTCTTCTTTCGTGACTTTTGGCTTGAGTCCTTCTTTCTTGATTTCTTGTGTCTTGCTGCTTCTTGCCGCTTCTGCTTGTCGCGAGTGAGTGGAGCTTTGTTCTGTTCTTGTTCTGTAGCTGCTCTGGAGCTGTTCTCTGGCTGATGCTCCCTATTTTATACGCAGTCTTCGACGAGGATGAGGGAGGAGCTCGAAGGGTGATCGTAGGACCTACGAGGTGTGGCCTAGATTACTGCTTGCCCTAGGTTTGGCGTTTGTCCTGGCGTAGGAGGGGCTCAGGTACTTTTCGCGTCTCGTGGGTGGGTCTTCTGTTTCAGTGAGTTCCCACGGGGCCTTGTGATTTGTTGCTACTGTACGCTCAGCTTTCGTAGGTTCTTCGGAGCCTTGTGATTGGCTTCTAACAGCGTGACGTAGCTGTGACATTCTCTGGCGTTTCTTCCGTGGGGCTGGAGGCTAATTAGTATGCCCTACACTGTAGGGGGAAAGGTCAGATGGGCGTTGTCTGTTCTCATTTTCCTCGCCTCGGAGTCAGGTGTCAGGTGTCGCTGATGACTAATGATGTGAGAGGTGTCACTTAAACTACATCTTTCTTGCTTCGGTGTAGAGTGGCGCTGATGATTAATGACTTCTCCTATCGCTACTGTTTGTAACGCATGGGCCCGCTAATGGGCCGCTAATTGTCTTAGCGAGAAGGGACAGGGCTGGCGGCTTGATGGTCCAACAATGTTTCCATACTCACTTCGTCCTCGGGGAGATAACGCCCGAGTCGCTGTGGTGGTGGGGCGCTGATGTTGGTGATAAAGGATGGCTGGCGACGAGGGACTGCTCCGCGTGGTATGTCGTCATTTGAGTTACCCGGATGGTTACCAAAGTTACCAAGAAGAGGGTTAGAGTTACCCGCAGGGTTACCACAGTATACCCGAATCGTTTTTAGGATAAAAAAAAGTGTGAAGGAAAGTAGTCACATGTTCTGTTATGTTAGATCAATTGGCGCGAATTTTCCGAGTGTTGCAGTGAGTAAAAATTGCTGATCAGTAAACATGACCCATACACTAAACCAAGTTTTATATATTTTATACGTTTTTTTTTTTTTTTTTTTTTTTTGCGGGTTGAGTCATGGCCACAAAACGAACGCGACCAATTCCTGATGATGACATATGTAATATACTGAACTCCAGTGTGATGTCTCGGTCAGCAGACATCACACTGGAATCAATCACTGATGCTGGGAACTCCTCAGTGAGTGTTTGTGATGTCCCCCTCCCCCTCTAAGAATAACTGGTAAGTTAAAGTCAGATTTTTTATTTTGTTATTATAAAACATAGCTAGTAGAAGTCCGGATCACTTATTTTTGTACCAGAGTACCATTTAAAATCAATAAAACGTGTCTTTATATTTTATGTTTATTTTTTACTACAGTGAGGCCAATTGGAGTCACCCACTTCTATTCATTCCAGGCACCATGATTGCTGTGCAGCCCAGGGATGAGAGGCAGACTGGGGCATCTAATATCATTCTAGTTTAGTGTGGGCACATTTATTTATTTATTTACTTATTTATTTTTGAAAAAAAAATCTCAAAATATATATATATTTTTTTTTAATGATCTAAAAGACAGATTTTTTTTTTTTTTTTTTTTTTTTTTTAGTATAAAACATAGCCAGTATTACTCCGGAAAACTTTTTTTGTACCAGAATTTCATTAATCAATAAAACATGTCTTTATATTTTATTTATATTTTTTCCTTTCAGTGATTCCAATTGGCACACGTATACCCGGAACGTTAAAATTTTAGGGAATACCTTTCTTGGGTATAGAATACGCGGGGATATTTTATCTGGGCCGGGCGTTTTGTTTACTTTAATATTATCGATAATTTGTACTATATCACTTTCTACAATGTCGCTAATACTACTCAAGGATGTGTCATCAATACATCTAGGGGCTTCCGGTTGCCTTTCGGATAAGATTTTTTTTGCAAAAACTGAGTCAAAAAAATCATTCAATATATTAGCGATTTCTTTATCATCATTTGTGGATTCGCCATTTACAGTTGCTATTGGGCCAATACTGGGGGTGAGAACTTTTTTATTTCTTACGTAGGCAAAAATTCTTTGGGATTTGTTTTGTTGGTGCTTGCAATATGAAGCTCTAGGTTTCTTTTATTGAGAAGTGTGATTCTTTTTGATTCTCGGCGTAATCTTTGGAAATCAATTTTGTCTGTTTCATTATTTGTAATCAAGTATTTGCGACGCGCTCGGTTTTTATTCTTAATTTGGCGTTTGAGTTGATTGTTCCATCACTTAGGCTTCCAGTTGGCTGCTGGTCGTCTTTTACGGAATGGTACGCATAAATTCACGGCTTTACTTAAAGTTCCTGTGAATGTTTCCCAAGCTTTATTTATATCTGAGGCTGCAGACATTTCACTCCAGTCTGCATTCGCTAGTAAAATTCTTAGTTTGTCAAAATCCGCACGTCGGTAATCAGGTATTCTTTCTTCACTCGTTTTCAGGTCCTCTTTGATTTTTATCTTTAACGAAATCATTCGATGATCGCTGTCGCTGAATTCTGTACCAACATTGAGATCATTAACTAGGCTTTCTTTAGTTGTGAGAACAAGATCGAGGATGTTATTTTCGCGAGTTGGTTTATGCACATGCAGATAAAGCGCACTTTCTAATGAGTTACTGTATTGATCGTGACCTGAGTGTATATTTAATGTGTCTCCCCAACTCTTTACTGGTACGTTAAAGTCTCCCATAATTACAGCTTCAAATTGATTGCATATGTTAGAAATTTGTTCGAACAGTTTTCTTTCTATTTGCATTGCTTGGTTTGGAGGTCTATAAACAATGCCAACAACTAATTTACTTGAACGGTTTTTAATTTCTACGAAAACGGTGTCTATATTATTTATTATTTCTACACTGATAACACGTGGATTTAAACCAGCAGGAATTTATAAGACGACGCCACCACCAACTCTGTTTTCTCTGTCGCAAAGAAAAATTGAATAGCCGGGTAAGTTAAATTCCGCAATAAAATCTCTGTTATTTGTATTTAACCGTGACTCCGCGACGGCGATAATGTGGAAGTTTTCCGTTGCAGCAAGTTCTTCCAGGTCTATGAATTTATTTCGAATGCTGCGGGCGTTTACGTAACACGCGTTTATATGGTCATGGTGGGATTGGTTAGTGGTCCTTTGATTGTTTACGTGGCGTTCACTGTCGGGGTTCGCTGTTTTTTTTTTTTGCTTTGAAAATTGACACCTGCTCACTAAGGAGTCTTCCAAGTCTAGCCGCCACGACGGGATTTAGGTGCACACCATCGCGTTCGTACAAGTCATTTGCACCATAGAAGTATTTCAAAAGTTCACAAACTCGACATTTTATTGTGCACATAATGACTTAAGTCGGTTGTTAGTGCTGAAGGCTTTGCTGTAAAAAGCGTTACTTTCTCTCATCCGCGGGAGGATACCAGATGTCATTATGTTGTTTGTTTTTTCCTTGAATTGTCGGATCAGTCTATGATACTTTTCCATTAATTCTTCTGAACGATTGTCCTTTACGTCGTTCGTTCCGACATGGATGACGAACAGTGAGTTTTGGTCTGAGCCGGTCATAACATCGTCGCGCGCCGCAGTGATGCCATCTACACCTATACCGGGGAAACACATGCGCTTACGTTTCTCATATGAAGCACGACCGCAAAATTTTGTTAACTGACCTCGGATCAGTCTATGATACTTTTCCATTAATTCTTCTGAACGATTGTCCTTTACGTCGTTCGTTCCGACATGGATGACGAACAGTGAGTTTTGGTCTGAGCCGGTCATAACATCGTCGCGCGCCGCAGTGATGCCATCTACACCTATACCGGGGAAACACATGCGCTTACGTTTCTCATATGAAGCACGACCGCAAAATTTTGTTAACTGACCTCTGATCATGGAATCGCCAATTAACCGGATTTCGTGTTCCTCTTCAACTTTTACCTTTAAAATAGCAAATCGTTTGAAGGTCGTAAGTTCCAACCCTTTTCTTGGCGTATAAGGATTGGCTCCATTCCTTACAGGAATGAAACCGTCATCAGGTGCTACGGTACTCGAATTCCTCGTGACTTGGGCATAGATCGGCTCGGTCGGGTTAAACATAGAAGGGGCAGCGTCGCTAGTCTACGGCGTAACTATGTTGGCCGCAACAAACTCCTTCAGGGATTCGTGTTGTTTTTCTAAAATGTCATATTTCATTTTCAAATCGTCGTACTTACGGTCGCTAACACAAAAGCGACAAGCAGAGGAGTTACTAAAATACTTAGGAGCGAACTTCTCGCAACATACTTCGCAATCTCTCAGGTTGGACGGCATTTTGAATTAGCAATTTCTTAACTGACAATGAAAGCAAATAGAGCGCAGTTATTGTAAAACTTGTGGGTGTCACCATAATACAAGGAAGAGGAGGAGGAGGAGGAGGAGAGGAGGAGGGGGAGGAGGAGGAGGAGGACGAGGAGGAGGAGGAGGGAATTTAAAATATCTTCTTAATCCTAATTCCTTTTCCTCTCCCCTTCTCTTCCCCTTCCTTCCTTGAGAGAGAGAGAGAGAGAGAGAGAGAGAGAGAGAGAGAGAGAGAGAGAGAGAGAGAGAGAGAGAGAGAGAGAGAGAGAGAGAGAGAGAGAGAGAGAGAGAGAGGTGGGGAAGAGATATGAATGTAAGCCACCTCTGATTCTTCTATTTTCCTCCTCCTAGCTCCTCCCTCCCCCCCCCCCTCCCCCCCCCCCGGCAACACACAACAGGTCGACTCATGACACAGCTTGATCTCAATGTGTTTATCTTTCACAATCTCTCTCTCTCTCTCTCTCTCTCTCTCTCTCTCTCTCTCTCACACACACACACACAGTAAAAATAGAACTGAAAAAAAAAAAAAGATAATAAAAAGGAAAGTAGATTTCTAGAAAGTTTTTGAAAGGAAAAGAATGTCAAATAAGAAAAATATAAACATGAAATCAGGTGTCTTGAGAGCCGCACTGCCTTGATCGTCGCTGTCAACTGTCCGCCAATCAGCCAACACAAGGCAACAACAATAACAACAACAAGGGGAGGGACGGGGAGAGCTGAGTGGATTCCCTCTTTTCTCGTCAGCGTTCGTGGTTCCCCGTCCCTTTTACTTTTCCTTCACTTCCTCTTTGCTTCTCCCTTTCTCTCGTGCTGTTCCTATTCCTCATTCTTTCTTCCTTCTCCTTGTTTCCTTTCCCTTTCTTCTTTCCTTTCCTCAGTTTCCGCACCACTTCCTTACTACTACTTTTTTTCCACTTTCTTTCCGTTGTTATAGTAGGATATCAATGTATTATTATTATTTAATATCACCACGAATTAGGCATACAATTGTCAATGGAAAAACCCACGACAGATAGATCACGCCACCTTATAGGAATGTCGTCCGTCAGTGTTTACCGTCTCAGTTTTGTATACTTCGCACTCCGATGGTGCGCGGAGGTCACCTTGACATACGTGACCAATTGTAACAATTATTTTCCAACCTGTAACTCGCCACTCCTTCACGAGAGTCCGACTGACACACAACGACAGTCGCTCTCGCTCCGTCGCTTCTTGTACTTAAAGGCTACGAATATAATTCGCCTTAAGGAAGCTGAAGTCTTAATCAACACCCTTTAAACGCCCCCCGACAAGCCCGTTACATTTGGTTGGCAGCGGTCACCCCGCGCCTGTGCCTTCGCTACCTCGTTCTCCTCCAAGCCACGAGAACTCACCAACAAACTCCGGGGACAGGCGTACAAGGGAAGAAGGAGTCACAGTCCTGCCGTCCGCGGCAACGCACCTGCCGTCCGCGCCAACGCACCAGCCGTCCGCGGCATCTCACAAAGCGCCAGCTACGTGCAACTCACAAGGCGCCAGCTACGTGCAACTGACAAGGCGCCAGCTACAAGCATCTCTCAAGGCGCCAGCTACGTGCAACTCACAAGGCGCCAGCTACGTGCAACTCACAAGGCGCCAGCTACAAGCATCTCTCAAGGCGCCAGCTACGTGCAACTCACAAGGCGCCAGCTGCAAGCACCTCACTAGGCGCCAGCTACAAGCACCTCACCAGGCGCCGGCTACAAGCAACTCTACAGGCGTCCAGCCTACATGCCTACAGGCTCTACAGCCTCCAAGCCTCGAGCACACCAGCAGCAACTCTACAGGCGTCCAGCCTACAAGCCTCGAGCACACCAGCTACAAGCAACTCTACAGGTGTCAAGCCTACAAGCCTCGAGCACACCAGCTACAAGCAACTCTACAGGCGTCCAGCCTACAAGCCTCGAGCACACCAGCTACAAGCAACTCTACAGGCGTCCAGCCTACAAGCCTCGAGCACACCAGCTACAAGCAACTCTACAGGCGTCCAGCCTACAAGCCTCGAGCACACCAGCTACAAGCAACTCTACAGGCGTCAAGCCTACAAGCCTCGAGCACACCAGCTACAAGCAACTCTACAGGCGTCCAGCCTACAAACCTCGAGCACACCAGCTACAAGCAACTCTACAGGCGTCCAGCCTACAAGCCTCGAGCACACCAGCTTCAAGCAACTCTACAGGCGTCAAGCCTACAAGCCCCGAGCACACCCACCGGCCTACGCAGCCGAAAGCGAGGGCCACAATCTACAAGCCGCTCCCCCGCTTCAAGCCAGCACTGCTACGAACCCTGCAAGCCACTCCACGATCCGGAAGAAGTATTCACACCAGCAACGAGGAGGCACGCCCCGCTGACCTTGGGACACCCCACATGCCCCTCGCTCCACAGCTGGGGGCACCACCGCCGCTGCCGGGAGCATCGGCCCAAACCTCTTCCGGCAAACAGTCAGCAAGGGTACCCGCGGCCATCTCCCGTTGACTGCAAGCTGTTCCCACTACCGTTTCTTGCAAGGCGTCTTCTCAAGAGGTTGCACACCCAAGTCGTCTTATCTGCCACCGCCGCCCATCTCTTACTATAACAAGGACGACGCGGCCATCATTCGTCTGGCGGCAGTGTACCGGCTCCCATCCGCGCAACCGCGGCAGCTCAAATTGCTGGGTCAGCAGTTTTTCAACCTCCATTGCGAGTCCTCCGATGTCAGCCCATCCCTCACCTCTCACCGCCGCTGTGGCCGCGGCCGAGGTTTCCTGACGCGCCTACAACGACTGCACATACCCCAGGGCATCACAAGCCGTCGCCCTCTCCACTACATCAGCTGATTAATCTTGGTATTTGTGGATATTCCCTTCTTGTCCAAATATGCCGACTCGGCTTATTTTCATTATTGTCCGTGCAGGGGCACGATTTTTTATTTATGTGTTCCTAACACTGTTATTCAGTCATAATTGTGAGAGTAACGTTCATTCGCATACGATATTGATTCTTTCTTATTGTTTGCTAGCGAGTCTATTGAGTATAGTGTGAGTTCCCTGATCAAAGTTAATCTTCATCAGTGTGCCCTGCCTCCGTTTTCTTTTCACCGCTCGAGAGAAAACGTGAGCTTCAATGATATACTCACTTAACATACCACTTTGTTTATATAGTTATTCTTTCTATATATACCCATATCATTAGGGCATTCCATTATAACCTTAACTTCTATTACGTCTAAACAGGCACTTTGCTAGCCATTCTTTCTTGCCTTTTAGGGTTTCAACGCAAACTATTCATTCATACACGTTCCGTTTATTGGTTCATATTTACAGCTACCAACATATGCTCCTATTTTGTAAATGATTTACACCATAGTATGAACAAAGACACTCTCGCTAAACTCGGCGACACCTTTAAACAGTTGGCTCGTCCTTCAAGTGAAGAGGGACCGGAACACGATACCAAAACCAGTGAATTTACTAAGGTAATCTTATGTTCAGCCACTCATTATTTATCAATTACAGGCCGCAGAATTCGTTCACCCCCGGGTTCGTCTGCATACTTACAACCCACTCAAGGTTCAAGGACACCCTCACCAGCATCCCCTCGCACCAGCCGCAGTATTACAGGCTCAAAGTAAGGTCTCTCTCACCTGTAGTTTTTGCAAGCAATCAGGACATTCTGAACATTCTTGCTTCGCGAAACGTAGGGAATCAACACATTCAAGACAGGGCTCAGATAGGAGGTCAGGAGGTTACAGGGGCGGGCATCATTCATCACACAGGAACCCTAGGCCAAACCATCAGCGGAAGGCTGCCTTTTGCCATATCCACGGGAATTGTTTTCATGATTCAGACAGTTGTTCTGCAATACAAAAGGCCAAGGAGGAACATAAGTACAAGTCCTCAGCGGACAGTAAACCACACTCCTCTTCTCAGAATAAAAAGACATGACTTCGTGACAGCCCCGAGGCGTACATCCAAGTGTCCCTTAAGGAAAATACTAATTGGGAGCAACTTGACTCCGTCATTGCCGCCTTGGGACGGACAAGCATAATTGCCCTCCCTTGCAAGGTGGGCAAAATTTCACTCACCTTAGCGGTTGACACAGGTGCCACAGTCAATGTCATATCCGACTCCGCTTACAGGTCACTGACACGACAAGCGAGTGGGGGAAATTTGGCCGCTCCAAGAGAACGACCTGAATGTGGTAGGCGTGACGGGCATCACTTTGGGAATCCTTGGGCGAGTACCACTAACAGTCAGCTTACATGAAAAAGTATGTCCCTTTCGAGATTTCTTTTATGTCTCTAGCAGGTTTGCTTTACCTGTGGATGGGATCTTAGGATTAAACGCCATGAAAGACCTGCACATAACCATAAACCCTGAAAGCAACGCGATCGTGTATCAAGGCCGACGCATACAGGGGATGGTAAATCCATCGCCTCTGTCAACTGTAATCTCACCCTCAGAGGTGGAAAATGACCAACCCACCACAGACTCAGGGACTGCCACCGCCCAAGTGTCACCTCTTACGGTCAAACCACACGAAACCATTGCAGACTTGTGGCGGACAGTAACGGCAGTCGTAGAAGGTCCTCATATAGTTCCGGATCGTGCTGCAAAACTTGTTAAAATCCGTTTGCCTAACGCCCCTCCGACGGGCAGTGATGTGTGTATCGACGGAGCTCCTCACATACACCGCGTGACGGTGGAGGTAACTCTTGCGACAATCAAGGAAGGAGGTTTTGCAGAGGCATTGGTAATAAACACGTCTGGATCCCCTGTATCCTTAAGACACGGTGTTCGATTATGCCAGTGTCTAGTGTATGGGAGAAATGTCACCCCGGAACCAGCTGAATACCCTTCAGCCCAAGTCTCAGGCATAACCTCGGCGTGTCAGGCTTCTCCCGAACAAGACACAGCTAATTTAGAGGCATTCCTAAAAGTGGCACACTATTCCGAAATTAAGCCAACCTTAGTCCAGCTTCTGGAACACTATCGGGGGGCGCTTGCTCTACCAGGCGAGCCGCTTGGAGTTACGCAGTGTGCTGAACACCACATTAAGTTAAAACCCAATACAAATCCTGTATATGTCAATGCGTACAAGCTCCCCCACAGTCAGAGGGAGGTGGTGCAACAACTTATCTCTGAAATGTTAGAACAAGGTGTCATCAAAGAATCAAATTCCCCGTGGAATTCACCCTTTTTTCTGGTTCCAAAGAAAGACGGTTCTTATCCTCCTGTGATTGATTTCCGGCGTGTGAACACCGCGACCGTGGATGATCATTTTCCGCTTCCCGTTCTTAGAGATCTTCTGATGTGTCTCGGTAGAGGAAATAAAGTATTTACGAGTCTTGATCTGGTCAGTGGCTACTGGCAACTGCCCATGGCCCCCGAGTCACGTGAAATAACGGCTTTCAGCACGCCTCATGGCCACTATGAGTGGACGAGGATGCCGTTCGGGCTCAAAGGAGCTCCCTTGACCTTCCAAAGGACAATGAACAGTATTTTTGGTGACTTGCTGGGCAACTCTGTCTATGTGTATTTAGACGACATCATCATAGCAAGTAAAGACGTGCATGTACACATGGAAACACTAAAAGCAGTCCTACACAGACTTCAAGAGGTCGGATTAAAGCTCAAAATCACCAAATGTGAATTTTTAAAGCCTCGGATCAAGTTCTTGGGGCATGTCGTGGACGAATTCGGCATCCACACGGTGGACGACAAAATAAAGGCTATTGCCGAGTTCCCTCAGCCAACGTCTGCGGACAAGGTACGGTCTTTCTTGGGTGTCGCAGGTTATTACAGACCTTTCATTAAGGACTTCGCAGCACGCGCGAGTCCCCTAACCCATCTTTTAAAGAAAGACGTACCATTTCAGTGGCTCCCAGCTCAACAAACGAGTTTTGAGGATTTAAAGAAAGCGCTTACACAGGCTCCGGTCCTTGTCTTTCCGGATTTCAAGGACCCCTTTCAGCTTTGTACCGACGCTTCGGCTAGTGGAGTAGGAGCCGCGCTGATGCAAACAGACAAGTCCGGCAAAAAGCATGTGATAGCGTTCGCCAGTCGAGTACTTACAGCTCCGGAAAAGAACTATTCTGTTACCCACCTAGAGGCTCTTGCCATTGTGTGGGCTCTGAAGCATTTTCGTGACATAGTGATGGGGTACAAAATTGTGGTGTATACGGACCACGCGGCCATAACTGATCTTTTCAAGGGAAAAAACCTACACGGTCGTCTGGCAAGATGGTTCTTAACGATCCAAGCATACAATCCGGAGATAAAATACATCACCGGGAAAACAAATGTGGTCGCAGATGCCTTATCTCGGAATATTCCGATAGGCGCGATTACCACCCCAGAGGTCATCCACAACTTCACTTCACCTGAGCTACACACTGCTCAGCGAGACCACTCTGTGTGGAAGAGGTTAATTTACGCCCTCGAGTCGGGAGACGAATCAAACCTTCCTGAATTGCCAGTTCCCTTTTCGCAATTCTTCCTATCAGAGGACAACCTCCTTTGTAGGTCATGGCCAACCAAACCGGTACCTATAGACCAACTGGTCATCCCAGACAAATACGTCCCCGTGACGCTTAAGCTGGTCCATAACACACCCATTGCGGGTCACCCAGGAAGAGACAAGACGCTATCTGTCACCAGACGAAAATTCTACTGGCCCACATTACGGGTTGATGTAGAAAAACATGTCGCACATTGCGTCGTTTGTGCTAAGCACAAGGGGTCCATCAAAGGGCCAGCACCTATGTTGCAATACCCAGTACCAGAGGAGCCATGGGATGTTGTTAATATAGACTTATTACAGCTCCCCCAGAGCCAACATGGCTCGCGCTACTTATTGGTGTGCGTCGACCAGTTCTCTAGGTTTCTAGTTCTAGTGCCTCTCAAGGACAAGACAGCCACACGCGTGGCCCATGCCCTCGTGACTCACGTGTTGTGTCCACATTCGTCTCCTCGAATTCTTTTGAGTGACAATGGCACCGAGTTTAGGAACTCAGTATTGAGCGAAATATGCGCTCAGTTTAACATTACGCAATCCTTCATCACAGCTTACCACCCAGCTGCTAATGGGTTGGCGGAGAGGGCTAATAGGAAAATCTTACAGGTCCTCAGGCCTATCGTGAACGATCTCCACGATAACTGGGAGGATTGGCTATCGCATATAGCCGCTTCCATAAATACGTCGGTAAACGACTCTACGGGGAAGTCTCCCTACTACATCTTATATGGGGTGGAGAAACGTCTTCCGTACGACTTCCTAACAATCCCACAACAACCTCTCTACAACATTGATAGGTACGCACAACAGCAGATGCATATGTTTTCCAAGATACACTCAGAAGTTAGGTGTACGTTAAAAGCTACGAAGGTTGAAATGATGTCAAAACAACACAAACAGGCCGTCCCGGTGAATTTCAAAGAGGGTGACACAGTCATGATTAAGTAAGCGGAAAGGAGTTCGAAACTCGGGGCTAGATATGTGGGTCCTTACCGAGTTGTTCGGAATGTCAGGGGAAATCGGTTCGAGGTTCTCGAGTCGAATAGTGGAGTCAGTCTAGTAGTTCACAGTGATCGTCTGAAAGTAATTCCCTCACCTTTGGACCTTGATATTGGTACTTCCCCCTCAGAGTCAAATGTTCAACAAGATAATCCCAACACCCATAGCTATAACTTGAGACCACGGGTTTAAATACTTCATTCCCACCACTTTCAGATCATGATGTTGCGTTTTCTGACCATCTTGTTGTCCCTCGGCTCCCAGCTTGCAACAACACCCATCCACCTGAAGCCTGGTGCCCTCACGGCACACATAGGAGAGATCTTCCTCATAGAAGATGTGCTCCTCGTAAAATATCCATATACTTCCTTGACCAACACCACGGACACAATCAGGATAGTCTCAGAAAAACTAATCGGCATGGCAGACGCCATACGGGCTACCAAGACTAGAGAATCAAAGGCACCTTCTAGTACCAACTCTCTGACTCTTTTTCAACTACTGGAGGATAGGATTCTGTTCTTACGGGGAAAAGTTGATGAGATAAACATGGATTATAGTTTTCACTCAGTTCACTCTCGGGTAAAGAGGGGGTTGCTCAACATCGTTGGGTCCGCCTCAAAGTTCCTTTTCGGTACGGCTACCGACGAGGACGTTCGCGATTTGCGGGACCACTACACTCATGTACTTTCCTTTGCTGCTCGAAATCGCAGGGTGATCAACGCCAATTGTAGAAAACTTGCGCAATTGCATACTAACATTGAGGAACTGCTAGAGCAGACAAATAAGATGGTAGCGGAAGCATGCTATATCCGCTCCACTAACATAACAACGTACCCGTCCCGGCTCCGTCTGGTTTTCACGGCCAATATTTCCCATCGAGTGTTTCCTCTACGGTCTCTCGATGACATTCATTTCTCCAGCATCTCTTATGTGACTAATTCCCTTAATTCATTGTCTTTCGCAAACAAAACAGAGTTTGCGGAAACCCTGGAGGAAACGCTGCCTGATTATTTGCATCTCCCCTACCTGTACCCTGGATTTTTTGTACCAATGTTTCTGATGTTCGTCAGTCTCGTCGTCATGTGCTACCTTATTAGGAGAAACTCTGTCCTGCACGATTATTTGGTTGTGCAGACACGGCGACTGGATGCAGGGAGGCCACTGGCAAGGTAGTTTTTCCTTTTCTCAGACAAGTCAGGGGACAGAAACCTGGCTGCTCCTATACTTAACATTGTACTGTGTTTCACTACTGTATTTTTTTTAGGAGCTAGATCAACGTTTCATTGTCTGTAACTATGCCAGTTGATAGCTTCTTATACATGTGTCCTTATATTTATCTTTTGAGAGGTTTCTTATGTTTCATGTCACACACGTTGTGGTTTCCCTCTCACTATTTATATTATAACTCCACATCTGTTCTTACATAGCCAGTGTTTTAATGTAATTGTATCATAGGCAGTCTGCTTGACAAACTCCCGCTATGTATGTTCATGGTAACTAGACTGCTATTTAGATTTTTGTATATCGCGAGGTCGCGATCACTGGTAGGTGACCGAGCAGTGTTATAGTAGGATATCAATGTATTATTATTATTATTTAATATCACCACGAATTAGGCATACAATTGTCAATGGAAAAACCCACGACAGATAGATCACGCCACCTTATAGGAATGTCGTCCGTCAGTGTTTACCGTCTCAGTTTTGTATACTTCGCACTCCGATGGTGCGTGGAGGTCACCTTGACATACGTGACCAATTGTAACAATTATTTTCCAACCTGTAACTCGCCACTCCTTCACGAGAGTCCGACTGACACACAACGACAGTCGCTCTAGCTCCGTCGTTTCTTGTACATAAAGGCTACGAATATAATTCGCCTTAAGGAAGCTGAAGTCTTAATCAACACCCTTTAAACGCCCCCCGACAAGCCCGTTACACCGTTATTCTCATTCCTTTCCAGTCCTCTTCATCTCACTTCAACTCCACCACCCATCTCTGGTTCCTCCACTTTTTTTCCTCATCATTTCTCCGCCTCATTTCCCGTCTTCCCTTCCTTTTCTCTTCCTACCAGCCTCTTCCAATGACGGACATCTAATGAAACAAATCAATAACAGACAAAAAAAGAATCAAAGAAAAAATAAATATAGAAAAAATAAATATGGGAAAAATACAATACTGATGAATTATGACGATTAGGGCGGCGAGCCGTTTCTTTGGTAATGGTTTTTTTTTTTCTTTTTTTTTTCTCTTTTTTTTGGCGATTAAGTGATTTCGTATGATCACCGAATCAACTCTTGAATATCCGATCGCTTGTTTGATGCGGCTGTTGAGGCGGTAATCCGATTAGCTAAGCCGGGGGCGATGGGGAGAGATGGGAGAGGGGGAGGATGTAATGTCAGAATAGAGTGGGGAGGGATGGTGCAAGGGTGTAAATGGGTAGAGTGAGAGTAAAGAAGAGAATTGGGGACATTTACAATAAGAAGAAGGAAGAGGAGGGGGCGAGAGGAGGAAGAAGGGGAGGGAGAGTAGCAGTAGAGAGGAAAGGGGTGGGGAGATTGATGAGGGGCATGGATAGAGGGTAGGGGGGAAGAAAGGAAAGGCTAGGTGTGTGTGTGTGTGTGTGTGTGTGTGTGTGTTAGATTAGAAAAATAACCATATCTTCGTTCGAATTATGACTAACTACTACTACCACTACTACTAATATTACTATTACTACTACTACTACTACTACTACTACTACTACTGCCATTACTACTACTACTACTACTACTACTACTACTACTACTACTACTGCCATTACTACTACTACTACTGCCATTACTACTACTACTACTACTACTACTACTACTACTACTACTACTACTGCCATTACTACTACTACTACTACTACTACTACTACTACAACTACTAGTGCTATCACTACTACTACTACTACTACTACTACTATTACCATTACTACTACTATTACTATTACTACTGCTACTACTACATCTACTATTACTACTACTACTACCACCACCACCACCACCACCACCACCACTACTACTACTACTACTACTACTACTACTACTACTACTACCACCACCACCACTACTACTACTACTACAGCTACTATTTTCAATACTATTTCAACTAGGTACTACTGCTACTACCACTACTACTACTACTACTACTACCACAACTGCTACTACAACCAAAACTATTACTTTCATTATTACTTCAACTTCTGCTTCCAATAACACTAACTGCTGCTTTTAATCTCCCTCCCCCTCCACCGCCTCCACCACCACCTCTCACTCCTCCACCATCGCCACCACCACCACCACCTCCTCCTCTTCCCCCTCCTCCTTCTCCTCCTCCACCACACACCTGTATCAGCCACACCTGCCGACAGACACGCTCCTCTCTCGCCTTGTAATTGAAGCTGAAGGGAAGAGAACGAGAGGAATTGTTGAGGGGGAGATGGTGAAGGGAAGGGTGGAAGAGGAAGTGGAAGGGGAAGGGGAGAGTGAAGGATAAAGGGAAGGGTGAAGGGAAGGGAAGGGTGGGAAGGAGCAAGGATGAGAGATATATTAGGATAAATCGCTAAACATTTGTTTTTCCCACAATGCACCGCGCTCGTGACGTCACATGTAAACAGAGACGTCACTGGAGACCCACACGTGTGGCCGCGGCGTTACTGGATTGAAGTTTCTTGCTGTGAACAATGACAAGGTGTGCTGTTTACGGCGGTACTAACAATAACAGGTGTAAGAAGCTAGGAAAGCTTAATTTTTATCGTTTTCCCAAGACAAAGTCCTTAGTTTGACAGTGGATGCATGCGTGTAGTCGTAAAGATAAGTTAAATCCAGATACTGCCAGAGTTTGTTCAAGTCATTTCAAGGCGACAGACAACACACAGCACTACATTATCATCCCAAAACAGGAAAATGATCCAGGTAAGCAATATGACCTACATCGCTCCAGTGCAGTTTTTTCTTCTTATCATTTTACGTTATTTAGGGGGTATTTAACTATGTAGAAGGCATATAAAAGATTAAGGAAGGTTCGTGTTGTCTTAAATAGGTGATAACAAGAGTAAATAACGAGGAATCAACAAAATAGTAATCCATTCTGAGAGGAGTGATGTCTTATTGTCCCGGTTTTCTCTGTGCTTAATTTGTTATTGTAATCATCAATAAGAACTATCACACCAAGTCCTAATGATAGTTATTTGGAGCTAAAACCTGAACCAGAAAAGATACACGAAACGTGTAATGACGTGAAAAGAAAAGTTAGGTAGATATATGGAGGAATGTTAGATGTGAGGCAAAGGATGGGCGAGACATGAAATGGATAGGGGATGAATGTATAAGAGTGATATGTTATTGAATAAGTACAGTAGAAACCTTAATACTCCCTCTTAATGGAGATATAAAGGGACCAGGTAGGAAAAATCGAGCTAGTAAGTACTTTTTACATATTTTTGTTATAACTATTTACAAGGGTAATTCTAGGTTTTAATGTAAAAATAAGGCATGTACATTAACATATGTGTACATCAAATCCTTAATAATCTCTCATAATGGAGAAATAAGAGGAAAATGGAGCTAGGCTGTGGAACTTGGCTGGAGTCACAATCGGTGTGATCCTTTTTTTGTACATGCCGTGCTGGGTTGTTACAATATATCCCAGGCTTTATGAAGGAAAATACCTGAAAAGATCCAAGCAGAAGCTAGGTATGGCTTTAGCAGTTGTTAACCAGCTTAAAAATATGTAAAAAGTGTCGATCGTTCCACCATTTCCACCCGCCTTCTCTCAGGGTTTTGCCAAAGGTCTATAGAATTCTTGTCTAATACTAATACCACATCATATTAAAACTACCTGTGCAACTATTATCTGTTTCAGAGAACACCACACTTCATATATGATGTGTAAATCCTTGAATAAAACCAAGATTCGAATGAGATTCTTGCTGAGGAAGGTCTCCAGCGCGCGTCACCGCCGTGACGTCACAGAACGTGACGTCATGGCTGAGTTGATGACGTTTCACTGAACCATCCTTAGTTTGTCTCTCATCCTTGGGAAGGAGAGAGTGAGGGAAAGAGGGTGAAGGGAAGAGGGTGAGGGGAAGAGGGTGAGAGGGAAAGAGTGAGAGGAATAAGGTAAATAATGAGAAGAAGAAAAAATGACTGGTAAAAGAAGGAAAAAGGAAAAATAAATGAGAATGACAAATATGGGGAAGAGTGTCTGTGTGTGTGTGTGTGTGTGTGTGTGTGTGTGTGTGTGTGTGTGCGTGCGTGTGCGTGCGTGTGCGTGCGTGTGTGTGTGTGTGTGTGTGTGTGTGTGTGTGTGTGTAAATCTGATCTCCCATGAAATCAACAACAAAATAATGTATATCGCACCGCTTAAAACATTTTCAGGTTCACTCAATTTAATGAAAACTTTAATATTTCGCCAAAAATATCCTCGCCATGAATTGCAGATGCAGAAGAATAGAGACAAGTGCGGGTCAGGGAGGGAGGGAGAAAAGCAGGGAGGGAGGGAGGAGAGTAGAGTCTGTTGTTTCGGGAAGTGAGGGAGAGAGGGTTTGGAGGGAGAGGAGCAAGGGAAGGAGAGAGGAAGGAGGAAGGGAGAGGAGGGAGGCAATGAGTGAGTGTTTTGTTTCTGAAGTAGGCTGTGGAGGAGGAGGAGGAGGAGGATAAATACAATAGGAATACATAGGAAGAACAGACACCAGAAGACCTATCGGTCTATGGTGAGGGTGTCTGTTTACTACCGCTACTACTAGTAATCTACGTGTGGTAGAACAGGACAGAATAGATGAAGGAGTAGAATGAGAGGGAGGGACATGAGGCGGGGTATATTTAGAAGCAAAGAAGCTGAAGAAAAATGCGAGAAACCTGTAGCACCGTAAATACACACACACACACACACACACACACACACACACACACACACACACACACACACACACACACACACAGACACACACACACACTGTTTATTTTCCTGTATCTTTCTATCTGTCTGTCTCCTTCTATCTTCTTTTACTTCTCCATCCATATTTCAACAACACGGGAAAGAGAAGAACTAGGAAACATGGAAACATGGAAATGTAGGCAACAGAAAGCCTATTGTCTCATTAAGAGGTCGCCCGCTTGGGTGATTTAATCTGCTCGACCGCCACTTGGGGCTTGATGAACAGATGAAAGCACCTCGATATTGAGGAGCAGATGAAAGCCCCTCGTTATTCAGTTTACTCCCGACGCAGCGAAATGACGGTCGATTCTATATTTGAAGGAGTTGATGGTATTCGCATTTACTACATCTGAGGGAGGATTGTTCCAGTGGCGGATGACTCGGTTTGAAAAGAAACTCCTTCCAATGTCTGTGTTACATCGATTCGACTGAATGGGTAAACCGTTATTTCTAGTTCTTGAGTTGGTTTGCAGCTCAAAGAATTTGGAATAATCGACGTTATTGAACTTTTTCAGATACTTGAAGACTTGAATCATATCCCCTCGTAGGCGTCTTTTCTCCAATGTCAAGAGATTGAGTCGCTTGAGTCGTTCCTCGTACGGTTGAGCCCTTAAGGTCGGAATCATCTTTGTGGCGCGTCGTTGAGCCCTTTATGTAATTAGGAGACCAGAACTCTACTGCATACTTGAGGTGCGGTCTTACCATGGAATTATACAAGGATAGCATCACGTCTGGCGTTTTACACTCGAAGTTCCTTGCTATGAACCCGAGCATAGTGTTGGCTTTGTTGTATGCTTTTTTACAGTGATTCGCGTGTTTCAGGTCACTGCTGATAGTGACTCCAAGATCCTTTTCCTCCTGCATCGCCTGCAGAGGTCTCCCACTCATGATGTACGTGTGGTTACTATTTTGGGACCCAATGTGCATGACTTTGCATTTGTCAACATTAAAAGACATTTGCCATTTTTCCGACCATTCGATAATGTGATTGAGGTCTTTCTGAATGATTTCGCAGTCGGTCTTTGTGAGGGCCTCTCCACCCACCTTGGTGTCATCTGCAAATTTCGATATTGTAGATTTCAGTCCTGATTCTAGGTCATTGATATATATTATAAAGAGGTCCCAGCACTGACCCTTGAGGCACTCCACTAGTGACTGGAAGCCAATCGGAAGGCTGTCCGTTGAGTAGGACTCGTTATTTCCTGTCGGTGAGCCAATCTCTTATCCACGCGATCAGATTGCCTCCAATGCCCGCCGAGTGCAGTTTCTTAAGGAGTTGCTCGTGCGGTACCTTGTCGAAGGCTTTCCGAAAGTCCAGGTATATAACATCACTGGGGATGTGGGCATCCCAGTTCTTATATATACCTTGGAAGAAGTCTAATGAATTCGTTAGGCAGGAGCCCTTGTTTCTGAAGCCATGCTGGGTGTCGGAGATTATATTATTGTTTTCTAGAAACTTAACAAGTTTATCTCTAATAATCTTTTAAAGTATTTTTCTTGCCACTGATGTCAAACGTATGGTCCTGTATTTTAATGCAACGCTTTTGTCTCCTTTTTTGAAAATCGGTGTTACGTTCGCCATCTTCCAGTTTTCCAAGACCTTGTTCAGTTGAACTGACCAGTTGAATATGTTAGTGAGTGGTTGAAGTATTTGTTGTTTAAGCTCTTTTAATAACCGCGGGGACAAACTGTCGGGTCCCGTTGACTTGTTCGTGTCGAGTTTGTCCTAGTACTTTTTTACTTCTTGGTCGCATATTGAGTCAATTTCCAAGGGCGTGATCTCACTCGGCGGGTCAGGGCCCTCGGGAATGGTTTCGATGTCCTCGACTGTGAATACGGATGCGAAGTTACTGTTGAGGATTCTGGCCATCTGTTTACTGTCCTGAGTTACAGATCCAGTCTCGTCTGTCAGGGGTGGAGGAGGAGGAGGAGGAGGAGGAGGAAGAAACATGGAAACATGGAAACATGGACTAGCAGGCAGCAGAAAGCCTGTTGGCTCAATACTAGGCTGCCTGCGTTCAGTGATTCAATCAATCCGTTTGCCATAGGAGTGGCTTGCAGGGAAGGATTAAAGCACTTGTGTATCTACTCTTGGGAACGTTCAGTTCACTCCCGATGCAGCAAAGTGGCGATCAATGCGTTTCTTGAAGGAGTTGATGGTCTCTGCGCTAACCACTTCTGCAGGAAGGCTGTTCCAGTGGGGAACAACTCTATTCGAGAAATAACTCCTGCCGATGTCGGTATTGCATCGCTTTGCTTGAATTGTTTTTCCGTTGTTTCTTGTTCTCAGGTTGGTTTGTAGCGTGAAGAGTTTGGAGTGATCAACGTTGCTGAGCTTGTTCAGGTACTTAAAGACTTGTATCATGTCTCCCCGCAGGCGTCTCTTTTCCAACGTGAAGAGGTTGAGTCGCTCGAGTCGCTCTTCATAGGGCTTCGTCCTCAGTGATGGTATCATCTTCGTGGCGCGGCGCTGTACTCTCTCAAGTAATTCAATGTCTTTCCTGTAATTAGGAGACCAGAATTGCACGGCGTATTCCAGGTGGGGCCTTACCAGCGAATTGTACAAGGATAACATAACTCCCGGCGTCTTGTATTCGAAGTTCCTCGATATGAACCCAAGCATTGTATTGGCTTTCTTACAGGCGGACTTGCAGTGTTTTATTTGTTTCAAGTCACTGCTGATGGTGACCCCGAGGTCTCTTTCCTCTTGCACAACATGTAGTGGTTCGCCACCCATGTGGTATATGTGGTTGCTTTTTCTGGATCCGATATGCATTACTTTACATTTGGCAGTGTTGAAGGACATCTGCCATTTTTCTGACCACCGAGTGATCTGGTCCAGGTCTCTCTGGATAATTTTGCTGTCTGCCGTTGTGAGGGCCTTCCCACCCACTTTTGTGTCGTCGGCAAATTTTGAAAGATTGGATTTCAATCCTAGTTCTAGTATGGGTCCCAGCACTGACCCCTGTGGCACTCCACTTGTGACCGGGAGCCACTCGGAGGCCTGTCCGTTGAGTACATCTCGTTGTTTTCTTCCAGTGAGCCAGTCCTTGATCCACGCTGACAGATTGCCGCCTAATCCCGCCGACTTGAGTTTCTTGAGGAGTCTTTCGTGTGGCACTTTGTCAAAGGCTTTCTGAAAGTCTAGATATATAACATCGCTGGGGATATGGTTATCCCAGTTTTCATAGAAAACTTGGAAGAAGTCCAATAAATTGGTTAAGCATGAGCGCTTGTTCCTGAAACCGTGCTGAGCATCGGAAATGATGTTGTTGTCTTCAAGGAACCTAAGGAGTTTATCTCTGATGATCTTCTCGAGGATTTTTCCCGCCACAGAGGTCAGGCTGATTGGTCTGTAGTTTAGGGCCACACTTTTGTCTCCCTTTTTGTAGATCGGAGTTACATTCGCTTGTTTCCAGTCTTTTGGGACTTTGTTTTGTTGTAGTGACAGATTGTAGATGGTGGTGAGTGGCTTGAGGATTTGCTGCTTGAGTTCCTTGAGCAGCCTGGGTGACAAATCGTCGGGTCCGGTGGTCTTGTTTGTCTCGAGTTTGTCTAGGTACTTCTTCACATCCCGTTCTTCGATTGTGCCAATTTCTAGGGGAGTGATTCCCATCGGTGGAGTAGGGCTCTCGGGTACGGACTGGGTATTCTCGACCGTGAACACAGACGCGAAGTTTCTGTTTAGGATTTCGACCATTTGGCTACTGTCCTGTGTTAGTACGTCACTTTCATCTTTTAAGGGACCGATATTGCTTTTTGTCTTCTTTTTGGTTCTTATATACGTGAAGAACTTTTTCGGGTTGGACTTGACTTCGCGTGCAATTTGCTTTTCATAGTCGCGTTTACGCTGGCGAATGAGTGTTCTGCAAGCTCTGAGGCTTTGATGGTATTGTTCGCGTGCCTCGTCAGTGCCGTTTTCTTTGAGCGAGTTGTATTTTCTCTTCTTTAAATTAATCGCCCGTCGAACCTGGGTAGTCATCCATGGTGGGCTTGTGGCATTATTTGTTCTCCTTGTCTTCATGGGAACAGTTGTTCTCTCTACCTCCAGGAGTTTGTTCTTGAAGCCATTCCACGCTCCGTCCACAGGAGTGTAGGTCATGGGTTCCCAAGTTGTCTGGGGTAGCAGCTCACGAGCGAAATTAAAATTGGCTCTTTTGTAGTCTGGAATCTTGGACGTGTTTTCGGTGAGTTCATGGTCTGTTCTGATCTTTAGCGGATTAGGTGATGGTCGCAACCGTCCAGCTTTTCGCCGACTTGACATTCACGTGTGAGATCTGAATCACTCACGAGTACTAGGTCTAATATGTTATTTTCCCTCGTCGGTTGGGTAACAATCTGAGTAAGAAAAGTGTCTTCTAACATTTCGAGCAATCTGTTACCCTCCCGATCTCCAATCATCGTGGTCCAGTCAATGTTGGCACAGTTAAAGTCCCCGATAATGACTGATTGTTTGTTTTGCGTTACGGTGTGGATTTCTTCGTACAGCGCTTCGTCGTCCGCTTCTTGTTGCTTTGGAGGTCTGTAAACGGTTCCAATCGTTATTTTGTTGTGCTTGCTAGTCTCCAGTTCAACATATACTGTGTCATATTTCTCTGAGTCTCCTTTGTTTACTTCCACGGCAGGGTATTTGTTCTTGACGTAACAGATAACACCTCCTCCTTTCTTGTGAAGTCTGTTTTTGTAGAAGCTCTCGTATCCTGGAATTGATAATTCGGTCATTAGGTGGTCAGAGGTGGCCCACGTTTCGGTGATGGCAATCACGTCCGGACTTTCTACGTCAACGTAGGCAAGTAACTCATCCCGTTTGGGTATTAAGCTCCGCGCGTTGGTGTATAGGACAGAAATGTCCTTCCTGACTTCAGTGCTTCGAGGCACAGTAGTCCGGTGTCTGCGTGTGTTTTCTGTTGGGGGCGTTGGTGTATGATGGGCGGGCTCTACTGGTTGGTTGTTTACGATACTTTGGCGCCCCTCCCGCGCTCGGAGTTTTTTTAGTACAAAAGTACTTCCTCGTTCAGCAGCCTACCAAGCCGTGCTGAGCCAATCGCACTGAGGTGAAGACCGTCAGGACGGAAAAGGTCGGGGTTGTCAAAGAAATGATCCCACACATTTGCGAACGAAACTTCCTCGTCCTGACAGAGGTGCTTCAGTCTGTTGTTGATGTTTGACGCCTTTCTGTGGAAGCCTGTGAAGGCGTTGATTCTCGAAAGAATCCCGGAGACAATGATGTGGCGTGACTTCTCCTTGTAGCGGCGGATTACTCGTCGGTAGTCGGCTAAAATTTCCTCCGTGCGCGTTGTTTGAACGTTGTTCGTGCCAGTGTGCAAAACAAAGAGTGTGTCCTGTTCCGTGCGGTCTGAGACGAGGTCTGCCGCTTCTTCTATATCTTGTAGTTTTGCACCAGGAATACAGTAGCGTCTCCTGTTCTTGATACTTCGTCCACAGAACTCAGTCAGTTGTTCTCTAACAATGCTGTCACCCACCAGTTTTATGTTAACCTTGGTGTTGATCCTTGATCCGTTGAAGTGTGATCCTTCTTCACAGGAAACGGCTGGGAGGATTGTCTTCCGTCTACGCCTGTACGCTAGCGAGGATAAGGAGGAGGAGGAGGAGGAGGAGGAGATGGAGGAGGAGGAGGAGGAGGAGGAGGCGGAGGAGGAGGATGAGGAGGAGGAGGAGGTGGAGGAGGAGGGGGACGAGGAGGAGGAGGAGGAGGAGGAGGAGGAGGAGGAGGAGGAGGAGGAGGAGGAGGTGGAGGGGGAGGGGGACGAGGAGGAGGAGGAGGAGGAGGAGGAGGAGGAGGAGGAGGAGACGGAGGATGAGGAGGGGGAGGAGGAGGAGGGGGGGGAGGAGGTGGAGACGGAGGAGGAGGAGGGGGAGGAGGAGGAGGGGGAGGAGGAATATGAGGAGGAGGATGAGGAGGAGGAGGGGGAGGAGGAGGAGGAGGAGGAGGCGGAGGAGGGAGATGAAGAGAATGAAGAAGAAGAAGATGGAGAAGAAGCAGAAGATGATGATGCTGATGATAGCGATGATGATGATGATGATGAGGAGGAGGAGGAGGAGGAGGAGGAGGAAGTGTAGGAGAAGGACGAGGGGGACGGGGAGATGGACGTGCAGGCAGCGTAGGTGGAAGCTGAAGAGGAGGAAGAAGAAGAAGAAGAAGAAGAAGAAGAAGAAGAAGATGAAGAAGAAGAAGAAGAAGAAGAAGAAGAAGAAGAAGAAGAAGAAGAAGAAGAAGAAGAACGAGAGGGGAAGCAAGCAGGCTGGGTGAGGGAGAGAGTTTGGGAAGGGGTGGGTCTAACTTTCAGAGAGCGCGCCTTGGAGCGGGTCAGAACAGTGGTAGGGGTGGAGAAGGAGGTGGAAGAGGACGAAGCGGAGGTGGAGACAGATGTACTAAGAGACGAAGGAGGAGAAGAAGAAGAAGAAGAAGAAGAAGCGGCGGTGGCGGGCAGCGGCGTGTTTAGGTGCATGAGAGCAAGACACTTCGACAAGCCCTGCTCTAAATCTGAAATCCTAATCTCCATGAGACAGTGTCTGCATGACTCCGCACCCTTGTCATAATATTGTTGAGCAAATCGCCCCTCGCACCGGGAGCATTTGCGTAGTGGTGGGGAAGGCATACCGTTATCTTTGGTTTATTTATTACTTTTTGACTTGAGTCAGCGAGAATGAGTGGCGAAGGGTCAGGTGGAAACCATTAACCGCGTCGGCTCGTCCAGGTGTTCAGATTAAGGCTAATCTCCAGGGAATACTCGCGGCCGGGTCGGGAGGAGTCGGAGTATTTATGGCCATGAGGAGGAGGAGGAGGAGGAGGAGGAGGAAATGGAATAGGAACAGGAAGATAAGGAGGAGGAGGAACAGAAGCAGGAGGAAAAGTAGTCAGAGTAATGGGATGAGGAATGGAAGGAGGCGGAGGAGGCGCGGTAGGCATGGCAGCTCTCCGTCCCTCAATGCGAGTGTTTCATCGCGGCGGCGAGTGACTTCCTGGCCAAGTCAGACGTGCCGAGGCATTCACTTTGATTTGTCGAGTTTCTGTTCCTTCCTTCCCCCCCGCCGCCGCCTGTCAGCCGAGCGGTAACCAATGCGCGTCACGGCCCTTCGGTGTCCCGCCTTGATCTGTTTCTCCCTCACTCGCTCCCCGGGCAACTGAAGGCCTGGACGCTGTGTTTGTTTCGAGTTAAGGGAATTATGTTTGTCCCGTGTCCGTGTGTGTCCAGATCAAGACGTCCTTGGATCTTCCTTTTCCTTTTTCATCTCTGTTTGGTGTGGCTTACTCGAGGGTTCTAGAGTTCTTGGCCTTACTCTTTAAAAAGGTTGTCTGAGGTGTATTGCTACTGAACGCACCTAGACTAATATCAATTTCTCCTTGGATTAAGACGTCTTACGGTTTTTTTTCGGTTCTGTTCAGTATGACTAATTAAAAGGCTGCTTCAAGTAGTTTTTGAACATTAAAAGTAGACTGACATAACAATCCTCGGATCAAGGCTTCCAAAGTTTCTCTAGGATGTGTTTCGGTGATGCTCAGACTGACTGCTGTGACTGATAAGTTTCTAAAGGATGAATAAGTTGACATACTTAAGTTTATCTCGTTTTTGTGTCGAAATGTCCAACAAGAGTTCACGAAGATGGACAGAAGTTTTGTTTTTCCTGTATGGAATTGCTACAGCGCTTCAAGATGACGCAACGACAACTTGTGGCCGTACTCCACACTGTCCCTTACTAAGAGGTGACAGTTGTTACCAAGTCGGCAATCAACGGCAGCCTCAAAAGTGCTTGTTGCCTTCCATGAACGTCACACACTTCGCTTCAAACTTTTTTCTTGGCATATCAGCGTTCTACTGTTACTAACAGAAAAGACCAAAACCTACAAACAGGCCGCATATCGCTGTTCCTGCAAACAGTGATGCCCGAACACGAATCAAGAGGTTCGCGAGGTGTCTCGAAAGCAATGAGTCGTTGTGTAGTGGAAGGGAATATGACTGGAAGTATGAATAAGTTAAGAGTTACCAATATACATTTTGCTCTTTTCCTTTTAAAATATCACCTTGCCTTTCTCCTATACTTTAATTATATCAAACACTTTGATTGCTTTACACTTTGATTAAATATGACGACACCTTACTTTTACACTATGCTGACACCTTGATCTATTTCATACCTTAATTTTAATGTTTCTACCTTGACGCCACTCGCCTTTGCATAATCTTAATCATATGTCTGTTACACAATAAATATCGATTCGAAACCCTTGTCGATGCAGAGCGGAGTGTCTGATCCTAAACAAACAAGGGGATTCTTAGTTTAAATGATACCTTAACATATATCATGATACCTTGATACCACTCAGCTTTCCCTAATCTTAATCGTACGTATCTGTCACCCACAATGACGCCGGACCAGGACACATGGGCTCCACAGTGTCCCGGGGACCCTCAGCCTGGAGGTACTTCCCCGAACACTTCCTCGCTTGTCTACACAATGACACGACATTGGCTGGCTTACCTCACGCCGCCGACACTTGCCGCTCCATCCTCGACACAGTTTACTCGCCACAGACAAACACGGACACACAGACACACACGCACTTGACTGACTGACTGGCCACTGGAGGGCGGGGACGAATGCGCATCAACGAGGCGGGGTGACGCGAGGCTTAGTGATAGAAAACGCTCGCTTTTTCTGGCTGACTAAACAAATGCCACTTCTCCCTTCCGCTAAATAGATAAACATAATAAAGAGAACGGTATATGTAATAATTCTATCCAACATTAAGTGAAAGTATGAATGAAAAAAAAATACGATGGGACTGTTATTAGATGCGGAGTATTGAGTAAGTCACATGAAACAAAAACGTGACTGTCCAGCTGAGCAGACGCGGCGGCTGTACGGTGGGCGGCTGGGCGAGGCTAGGCCAGTGTGGTTACCTGCTGACCAGACACTAGGGCGAGGCGGGAGGCTATACTAACTTTTCAATAACCAATTCATGGGGAGGCGGTGGCTGAGTCGTCAAAGTAACGGCCTCGTGTTCAGGAGGACGCGAGTTCAATCCCCGCCCGGTGCCACCAAGCTGGGATTTTTCAGCCGCCGCCGAGTGGCTTAAAACTACCCACATGCTGTCCAGAAGACCACCTATCAACCCGGACTCTAGATTCTAGGATCAAAGATGAGCTCTGGGAGGGCAGCATGAGCCAATGCAAGATGGCGCCACTATAAACACTCGCCTGCGCCAGAACGGGCTGGGCCGACCATCAGGACCTACCGGAAAGAAGCCTTGGAGCGACCATCTGGATCCACCGGAAGAAGCCTACCGGCGCAATAGGCTGCAATGTAAAAAAAAAAAAAAAAAAAAAAAAATCAATAAGTCATAACTACCATCACTATTCACACACCTGCCCCAGTGAGCCTTGCTATTACTTAAACTTAAGGAAAATAAATATATAACTTTGTTTTCTTCTTGAGAGTGAACAACAACTGGCGAGTCACTTCGAACCCCTTTCCGGACCCTTGAGCGACGCGCGGGGTTGCTCGAACACCACCACCCCGCACGTTGGCTCATTTTCTCTGTACTATATGAAAACAAAACAACAATACGCGTCACAATGAACGAATAAATGCACGATCAATAAGTTACCCGGAGTGAAGAAGAGACGTCACAAGGAAAAATAGAATGGTACTAGCAGAGACAAGTCACAATGAGCTTTAAACAGACGAACGAACACAGGCATCATTTTGTTTCAACCAGTCCCTCCCTCCCTCTTCCCTCTCCTGCGAGCGCGTGCAGGTGTTGGACGGCCTCTCAGGTGGGCTAATAAACGTGACTTTGATATAAAACAAAAGGGAAAAATGTACATGAACGTACTTATTAAACCAGGCGTAAGGGAAAAATAAAACCTGATGCTTTTAGTTTGGTTATGAGACTGTTAATTCTTCAATTAATTTACACCAGTGAAAGTGAAGGAAAATCATTTGGTATGCCATTTAATCCCCCGACAAGACTAAAGGAACTCTTGGCTATGCAACCTCGAGTTCCTAAAACAACATAAGGATTAGGAAACACAAATATCCTCATTATTAAACCACTCAGTTAAGGAAGAGAACTTGGTGTGTAATAAGCCAGTGAGTGTTCAAAATCCTTAATGGATTCGACAACATTAACCCATATAGTCTATTTCAGAGAGACACCAACACAATAACACGCAGCAACGGTATGAAGTTAAAGGGAAACCGATGTAACACATTGGTGCGCAAAGTTTTTTCGAGAATAGAGTCGTCGATCACTGGAGTAGACTCCCACCGTCAGTAGTTAGCGCACAGAGTATCAATAGCTTCAAGTCTTCATTGGATAAGTACTTCAGGGATATAAGATTATACTGACCCTTCTTCGCATGTTTTCAGACAGATTGCAGCAAGACGTCGACCTAAATTCATATTATTCTCCCCCCACAACCTAGATTGCAAGTAGCGTAAGCTAACAATAGAGTAAAGCAACAGTTAATGTCCGCATGACAGGTGGAGTGAGGTGTGGGTGCAGTAAGGTGACAGGTTACTGGTGCCGTGCCTAGTACCGCCGGTAAAACGAGGATCAAGCCTCCACCTGTGCCCCTGAAACTACACCTCACCCATCGTGAGTATTAGGGGGGATCCTGAGGCTGCCCTGTGCAGGCCACTCGTCCTCTTCCATTCTCCTTGTGTTTCTGTGTTCTTATATTCTTATGTAATGAAGTCAGTTTCCTCCACAGCTTAGGTTACCAATAGTGTAAGTTAAGGGTAGTAATTTCCTCTTATTTCTCTCTTTACTGTAAAATTTCCATGTCCCTTTCTTCCTTAAAGGTACATGGTGTTCTCTTCTAACTATTCCTGCCGGCACGTTGCCGGAGGGAGAGGTGGGTGGGGAGGAGGCTTCATCTTTTCTGTCCTGTCCTGCCACACGTAGATTACTAGTAGTAGCGGTAGTAAATAGACACCCTCGCCATAAACCGATAGGTCTTCTGGTGTCTGTTCTTCCTATGTATATTCCTATGTATTATCCCCGACAAGCTTAAGGGCAGGCTGAGGTCTCTTGGCTTTGTTAGTGTGTCCCTGACTTCTTTAACAAACTTGACGGTTACGAAACACTATACTAATTTATTGTTGTACTAGAAAGTAAAGGAGACGAACTTGGTGTGTCATTTTCTTTCCCTGTCAAGGGAAGGCTGAGGTTGCTTGGTTGTGTGAGTGTCACCTTGACTTTTTAACCAACGTGAGGGTTACGAAACACTAGTAACCTATTCACTTTTAAACCATTGAGTGAAGGAAAAAAACTTGGCGTGTCATTTCCTTTCTTCGACATACATAAGAGGGGACTGAGGTCGCTTTGCTGTGTGTGACCTTGACTTCTTAAACAAACCTGAGGGATACAACACACATTAATAAGCCAGTGAGTGTCAAGAGACACGCCAGTCCTCGTCGACAGACCGACTTGGTCGGCTAGATTTTGATCGTCGATAGAGTCGGTCTGTCGGCCGCCTTTAGCAAAGGTCCGTGCTCCCTCATGTAGGGAGGCAGCAATCTTCGGACAAGGGCCCGTTTCACCAAGTGATACTAGGGGATAAATCTTGAAAAGAAAAGAACGTAGTGTGCCGTTTTCTTCCCTGACAAGCTTACGGGGGCTGAGGTCGCTTGGCTGTGTGTGATCTTGACTTCTTAAACCAGCGTGAGGGAAACCTGGCTCACCTCGTTTTCTTCGGGGACGGGCGTGAGGGAGGCCGTGGCGGCGATGGACGGGCTCGTTGGGCCGCGGGTGAGGCACTTCGGCGGACCTGGAGCGGCGCGCGCGGCGGTGCAAGGAGAGAATGGCCAAGTCCGTGACGAGAGTTGGCGAGGAAAATGTATGATGGCGTTTGTAGCTTAGCATTACGAGAGGTGACGGCGTGCGTGCGAGGTGTGTTCCTTCCCGCCCCCTCCTCCAACCCTCCTCTTCCTCCTCCTTCTTCTCTCATCCTCCCTCCAGCCTTCTCTTTCTTCCACCCTCTTTCCCTCCTCCTCCCTCCTTCAACTCTCCTTCCCTTCTCCTCCTTTCACCACCCTTCCCGCCTCCTTCTCCTTCTCCCTTTTCTTCCTTCCTTCTCCTCCTCCTTTCAAGCCAGCGTGAGAGTGTGACTTGTGGGGAAAAAAATGGTGATGGGAACTTAATATATGATGGTGTGTGATGGTATGTGTGTTGTGATAGTGATGGTTTGAGTGTTAGCGGTGAGTCAGTGGTGAGTGAAGATGAAGGCAGGGTGATAATGGTGGTGGTGGTGGTGGCAGCAGTAACATTTCAGCGGTGATGGAGGCGGTGTTTGCATATAAAAGCAAGTGTTACTACTATCACAACGCCTCTTTCTCGTCCTGACAGTATAAAGACCGTTTTAGTGTAGGTAAAGCATCCAGACGACCCCCTCCCCCCCCCCCCTCCAGAACACCTGCTTGTCACCCTTCCAGCTTCAAGAATAGAGGGAAGTAAGACAGGAGGTAAGAGAGAAGGAAAGGGGAGGAGACGAGGAAAGTGGAGAGAGAAAGGGAGAATAAAGGAAGGACATACGGAGGAGGTGAGGCAAGAGGGTAGCGGCCATATTCTCAGTGAAGCTCTTCCCCCTTCGTCGAAGCGTCGCTTAGAGAGTGTGTTTCCGTTGAACGGTATGCTCAATCGCGAAATCTGTTCCCCCTTCGAAGGTATTTTTCCGTGCAGTGTTGGTACTACTGCAAATCAAACAAACGGTGAAAACCGAAACCTTAATGCAATTTAGGTACATTTCTATAATGGATTATATAGTGTGGCTAATATTTATGTAAACAGTGCTTGATACAGTGACATACATTAAATATAGCAGAAAATTGAAGCGATTGGCAGCCGTGGCGACGTTTGTTTACAAGTCAGCCATGACCAAGACCGAGCCCCGGAGGCCGCAGCCAGACCAGTTTCATCCCAAAACTTCCAGTAGCAACATCAGCAGTAAGCAATGGCCTCCATTCAACAGGCAGCCTCCATGCTGGTGTCTCGAAGGGCCAGCCCTGTAAACGCTCCCGAACGAGAACTATTATTAGAACTCGTAAACAGTGAACCTATAATCAGTAATAGGAGCACTGACGGGAGAGTTGTGGGGCAAAAAAAAACGGCGTGGGAGAGGATAACCCTCCAGCTCAATGCTGCTGGCTATGGGGAGCAGAAGACGGCGTTCCAGCTGCAAAAAATCTGGGAGCGACTCAAAGCCAAGTAAGTGTATGAATGCATAGGCCTGTGTTGATGTAGCAAGAGAACTTACGAGGCTAGGGTATCTTGCATTTGCAGTGGGTTTCAGTTGAATATTCCTGCTGTGTAGATTGTTTCTAAGCAACCAAGACAGTTGAGTTTGAAGGTTTACGGTCAATTCACCCACAAGACTTTTCGTCCATGTGTAAGAGTCAGTTCACCCACATGTAAGAGTCAATTCCCCACATGTTCCATGTCATTTCCACACTGTTAGAGTAGTCAAATACTATGTAAATAGTGTGTACTTCGAGAGGCTAGCACCAGAAGTCCAGAACAGTGCAGCAGTAGAAGGCTTGTTGGGGCTTTTATCGAGTGGGCGAAATGACTCCATGGTGTGGCGAGATGGCATGTGGGTGAAATGACCGGATACCTGTTTAAATAATAGCAGAGACTATAAATATATTTACCTAATGTAGATTATTTAGGTTAGGTTAGTTTTTGTTTGAATTAGGTATAGGGAACAGGGAAGCAGGGCAAAATCTTAAAATAATCAGTTGCGGTTATCATCCAAATTCTCCGGATTATGACCAGTACACCTTGAAGAATTCGAGTCAGCCGTACCTTGTCCGAGACTGCAGTAAAAACCCGCTCCCATAACACTAAAACTCCTTATTTATTGCAGGGCTAAGAAGGAACATGCTGTCGTGAAGAGAGAGTATAGAAAAACTGGCGGTGGTGTACCTCCTCCCACCCTGGACGACAACTCCAAAAAGGTGATCGACATCATCGGTAGTGAAATAGATGACCTTGGCTGCGAGTTTGACAGCGATGCCACCAGAGGTAAGCTAAAGCTGCTTCCTTACTTGAATGACTTATTGCTTGTGGTGAATATTATGTATATGGTTTTGTGTTCATAGTTAATCATTTTAACTGCGCTTCAGTGGAATAATCACTATGTCTGACCCTGTATTTTTATGCCTACCGAAGGTTCAACAATGATCTCCACATCTGTCATGAAAGTGCAAATGTCATCATTGCATACACTCGTCGCAGCATTTGCTTATGCACCAGAGATGGGTAAGAACCCATAGCCATAAGAGTATCCTTATGCTACAAAACAGCTTGTCCAGCCCTGTCCAGTCGTAGGCGTGGGATTGTCTTTGTAACGGCTCCCACTTATGGTCCTTATTCTTGATTGGTGTTGTTGAGTCTTAGTTTTGGTGAATCTTCTTGTTTCTTCTGATCCAGATTTTTCTGATATATAATTTTTTCTCTAGTTCCTTCCAGTGGTAATGGTTGAAACACTAGTATATTGGCTACTAAGTAGTCTCTGCTTTGTTTTTTTGTTTTCTGTATAAAGTTTTGGTTTTATCTTATTTCTGCATATTCTTCACAGTCTAGCAGAAAATGTTCTAAAGTTTCTATTTCTGCACCACAGCATGGACACTTCACGTTTCTTTTGAAACCTGTTCTTCCAGTTTAAGTGAGGGGATTAGTTCTTCCTCCTAATATTAATTTTGTTCCCAGTGTGTTGTCTGCCCAGGTTTTTTCTTTTAGGTAATTTTTGTAAAGTTCATATATCATTAGTGTTGACTTTGTCTGAATTTCAATTTTCCATTTCGTTGAGTCCCATTTCCTTACTTTTTCTATAAAATATTATTCTTAGTCAGGCTATCAAATTGTGTCATATTTATATTTAGTTCATTCATATATTTCTTTAAGGTTTTAGTTCACTTTGTGTTAGTGTTTTCCATTTCTCTAAGGTATACATTACTGGCCAAGTTATTTCTGTTTTCTTTCAGCAAGTGCTTAGCCATTCTCACAAGAAATTTGTAGCTAACTTAGCAACGTCTGTTTGTTTTCGCTGACTCTCCTCTTTCAACCTGTTGTTGATGTGTCATTAAGACTTTTAGCACCCAGACTTGGTTACATTACTGTCACCTAAGAATACTTAGAGGTACCTCTCCAGCTACCAATATCTTGTTGACAATTTTGGTCTCATTGCAGCGGACGACATGGTCATCCTACAGGAGGAGGAGGAGGCGCAGTATATGGGGGCAGTGCCGACTACAAGTGCCACTATCACCAAGTCCTTGGATACAATTCTACACAAAGTCAGTGCATGAATACCTGTGTTATAACTTTACTGATAAAATGTTATTGTTTACATACATAGATAAGAGGAGTCCTGACATGAGTGCTGCAATGGATCTGTATATGGCACATTCAGTCCTAGTAGTCCTAATTTTCTTTGTTTTCCTTGCCAGAATGTAACGGAGGACTCAACAGTGCTGCTAGAGACGACGCCCAAACGACATGTCTCCAATGGAACAGAGGGTGTCATGAAAGTAAGTCATGAGTAATAAGGTTTTAGAACCATGATTTCTTTTTTTATTAAGATCAGTGCCTTGTTTATGGTACCTACCTACTTTTACTGTTTAGATTTCTTATTTTCATTGCTTTCCTTGGCAGAAACAACAGGCAAACACAGTGGGTGTTAATAACATATCAACACCTCAACGTCATGTCTCCGAGGGAGCAGAAAGTGCTGCCACAGTAAGTTATGAGTTTATTTTTTTATTTATAACCATGACGAAATGAGTCTTTCAAATTGTATCCTTTGTGTGTAGATAGTACAGTTCCTTTCACAAATGTTAATATTGCTTTGTACAGTGAGGGATCCAGAAAAAGTTGCATTTTCTACTTAAAGGTCTAGGGAATGGCATTTATGTTTTTTCCTAATTGTTTAAGCTCTTGGACAGCCTTCATTATAATGAAACATTACCACTTTGTTTTGCCATACCCATAGACACGGACATATTTTCACTAATATCCCTACTTAATAAGTAATACAGTTCTTTCTATACATAACCTAGACAAAATATGAATCATCGTATTCAAGTGCAGGGGAAAGGGACAATATAGAACATCTAGTTTTACTAATTTTCATTATTTTACTTGGCAGAGTCTTCGCCGCCACAGAAAATTTGAAACGACATTCCCAGCACTTTCGGAGGGAACTCAGTGGCGGAAAGAAGTATTTGCGAGGCAGCATGAATTATTAGAACTGCAAATGGAGACAGAGGCCATGCGGCAGGAGTTGCTGAGTGCACAACTGGCAGAAACTCAAACAAAAATGGCAGAAGCTCAAACTAGAGCAAGAATTGCTCTGCTAGAGGAAGAGGTCCTCAAAAATAAGTTAGCAAACTACAAATAAACCAGCAGTAATTTAATACTTTTGTTTTCTTTATTCACTGTACATCCATGTGTCTTTATGTGTGTGTGTGTGTGTGTGTGTGTGTGTGTGTGTGTGTGTGTGTGTGTGTGTGTCAGCATTTTGTTTCAATGCGAGACGGGAGAGTCACACCTTAACCAGTCGGCCAAAAAGGTACCCCTTTCACAGGGTGAGTTATGGGAGGCTTGCCCATCAGGCAAGTTGCTGCACTACATTATTACTTCGTACAGTCATGCTTCAATAACAACAGCAGGAGAAGGTAAATTCTATAACCAGAAGTTCATTTCTTTATTACCATCATCTGTACAAGTTAGACATTATATATCTATTTACAGTCAGCTATGCACCCACATTATACAGGGTTATTTTGCTTAATTAGATTAAAATTAGAGAAAAGAAAATCATAATTTAAATCAAAATTAAATGTACTGTATTTTAAATTATTTAAGTGTTATATCAAGAGTAATATATGTAATAATAAAAAAATTATATATATATACATATATATGTATATATATATATATATATATATATATATATATATATATATATATATATATATATATATATATATATATATATGCTTCATAATACGAGCAAATAATCAGTGGAAACAAGCAATGCAAAAAAATCATAGACATAAAAGAAAATCAATTTGAATAACAGAAAATCCGATTTAAATCAAAGACATCAAATTTTTATTGTTTTTCTTAGGAAAAAAATCATGAATTATTCCAACCATGCCACATACAAATACAAACAGGCATATACACACCTACTATAGTAAGAGCTATAAAAGGGCTGTAGGTAGTGAGAGGAATCCAGGTCTAGGTAGCTTGCCACGCAAAGTTCTTAAAAGTAGTCCCTGATAATTTGCTCTCGTTTAAGACGACCCTGCAGAGCTGCATTATTATTCTGCATAGCAGGATCATTAGCAAGGACATTATTTTCACGTTGCATGTCTGCATGCACATCTCTAACTTCCTCATCCATATCAAGTCTAGTGTGAATTGCAATATTGTGAAGGACTGCTGAAGCAACGATGATGGCTTTGGTAGTGTCCAAGTTTGTTCTCATTGTTGTGCCAAGGTAGCAAAAGCGACGCTTAAGCACCCCAAAAGCCCTCTCAATTGTGTTTCTGGTTTTGATGTGGCTTCTGTTATAGGATTCTTCATGGGGTCCATTAGGGTTCATTAGTGGGGTTAAGAGGTACTTCCTACAGGGGTAGCCACTGTCACCCAAGAGATGACCCTGCAATTGGCCATCTTGTAACCTATCATAAATCCTACTGTTTTCAAAAATCCTGCTGTCATGGACACTGCCAGGCCACCTTGACACTATATCATAAAAAAACAAGATCAGGACCACAAATGGCTTGAATATTCAAAGAGAAAAAACCTTTCCTGCATCGGAACAGCTCAGAATCATCACGCGGTGGTCTTAGAATTTTAATATGGGTGCAGTCTATACACCCAACAACACCAGGCATTCCAGCAATTGCATGAAAATCGTTCATTACTTTAAAGAGCATATTTCTTGCTGGATACTGTATATATCTGTTGCTAAGAAATGCAATGGCCCTAGCAACTCTAGTCAAACACCTACTCACTCTGGCTTGGGAAACATCATAACAGTCTCCAATCACTGCTTGATGGCTTCCACTTGCCATACAGGCTAGCGTAATCAGGACCTGCAGATGTGGTGGCACAGGGTTACCTGTAAAGAAGAAAGGAGTAGGACATCATTTCGAGATAACAAGTTTTATGCAGAAGGCTGTGTAGGTTTTCACATATTGTGACAAAAATAAACATGTCTGGCCTCTTTTATAAAGCTTGGGACTGATTAGTCACATTTTAGTGGTCAAAGTATGGTTGTGTAATGAAAGACCCATTACTATTATAACAAACCATAAGACTTAACAGTTATTCTCAGAAGATGGGTTATAATGATGAATGGGAGTTAAAATGAGATGGACTGTAAGGTAATTCCAATAGTCATGAAGCACTGCAATCTCCAGTTTCCTGTTAGGTAATAGTTACTAACCTCTTCTGTCATTGGTAACAGGAAGATCATGTTGAATTTCTTGAATGATTGAGTTCACCGATTCTTTCTTTAACCGGAATCGGTCGACAAACTCATTATCACTCATGGCAACAAACGGGTTCATGCGGTCTGGAACAACTCGCCGGGGCCGTCGCATGTACCTCCTTTCTAGGACCTCTTGTTGGGCATCCATTTCTTCTAGCTCAGCATCCCATTGCCACTGTAACCATTGGTACATCTCATCGCCAAACATGGTTTAATTCCCTGCAAACAGAAATGATTTTTAATCATTGCCCATGGTCACAATATGATAAGCAGCTTGTAGCATAAGAGAGCAAGCACTGCATCATCTATTTCAAACTCCAAAACTTGTACATTTTGGTGAATCAATAAGCTAGAATATTTTAACCAAACAAATACCATGTCCACTGGCCATGAAATAAAACTTCCAAATATTATTCCTCCCTTACAACACATTTATATGATACAATAGTGCCCAGGGCTATGAAGACAGAGCAAAACTTTGGGATAAAAATATGAGTAAAAATTTATTAAATCAATGCTTAATTTTCATTTACCCCTCAAACTCTTCTTACCTTTAGATCACGGCAATAGGTGCAAGACTCGGAGAGCAGTTACTATGGTCAAAAAGCACATGGAACAGATCATGAAAAAAAAAGTGGGCAGTAGCATGAAATCTGCAGAACTGTTATCTTTAATGTCATCATTTCTTTCTTATTTTGTCCAGAGTGACAGGTTTCAACGGGGAATAAAGGTGTCATAAATCTATTGTGATAAGAAATGTAAGCAGAGTGTAGGGTAAGAGAAAAGTAAGCATTGTTGTAACTAATCCTTACCAAACTACGCACTATTATGAATAGTAGTTGACATGGTATTGTTCTACCACACGCTAAGCTCGGCTCGGGCTACGGGTTGCACAATGCACCCGTGCCTCCGACCAGCTAGACAGTACGTGAGGCCTGTCTAGCTCCTCTGCAGGGCTCCATAGCCCCTCAAGTCAACGAGCTTGAAAAATATAAGAAGCCAACATCATTTTGGGTTCGTTCATATGGAAGAAAGTAGGAATAGTTTCTTCTATTCAGAGGTAAACTAGGGAAACATGTCGTTCATAACACCTAGAAAACATGTTATAAAACAATATCCGTGCTTATGCGAAGAGCAGCTGCTGTTCTGAAACCTGGAGCCTGGCGCGGGCGGTGTGTTGAAACTGTGTTCCAGCGTTGGCTTAAATTGTCATAGGAACCGTGAAGTCTTGAATAAACAGAAAAATAATGTTTCTCGCATTTTATTACTTTTTATATAAGGCCTAGAAAATTTAAATTGTTCTTATACCCAATTAATAATACAGCAACATGGAAAAATTTTGTAATAAAGCATTAAATGTGCGAAGATATTGGCGAAGAGCTAGCCTTTACCTCCTCTTCGTCAGGAGAGGAAATTAGTTCATTTTTTTCCCGCTCGCCGCTTCGCGCGCTGCATCAAAGACACTCCTCGTCACTGAGCATACGGTTTGGTCCACGAAGCCTGGTTTCCTCGCGGGAAGGGGGAAGAGATTCACTGAGAATACGGCCGTAAGAGTAAGGGAAGGAGGGAGGGAGGGAAAGAGCGGACAAGGATAGATTTAAAGAGGAAGAAGAAAATAGCATCCAAAGAAGTGTTAGTGGTGGTGTCAGTGGTTAGTGGTGTCGGCTGTACTTCAACGCAACACACACGAGTCGCAACACATCAACTCAGCACTTTGGGCGGGAATAAAGTGGTGATGTAAAGTGGTGATGTAAAGTGGTGATGTAAAGTGGTGATGTAAAATGGCGATGTAAAGTGGTGATGTAAAGTGGTGATGTAAAGTGGTGATGTAAAGTGGTGAGGTAAAGTGGTGAAGTAAAGTGGTGATGTAAAGTGGTGATGTAAAGTGGTGATGTAAAATGGCGATGTAAAGTGGTGATGTAAAGTGGTGATGTAAAGTGGTGATGTAAAATGGCGATGTAAAGTTGTGATGTAAAGTGGTGATGTAAAGTGGTGATGTAAAGTGGTGATGTAAAGTGGCGATGTAAAGTGGTGATGTAAAGTGGCGATGTAAAGTGGTGATGTAAAATGGCGATGTAAAGTGGTGATGTAAAGTGGTGATGTAGGTGATGTAAAGTGGTGATGTAAAATGGCGATGTAAAGTGGTGATGTAAAGTGGTGAAGTAAAGTGGTGATGTAAAGTGGTGATGTAAAGTGGTGATGTAAAGTGGTGATGTAAAGTGGTGATGTAAAGTGGCGATGTAAAGTGGTGATATAAAGTGGTGATGTAAAGCGGTGATGTAAAGTGGTGATGTAAAGTGGCGATGTAAAGTGGCGATGTAAAGTGGTGATGTAAAGTGGTGATGTAAAATGGTGATGTAAAGTGGCGATGTAAAGTGGTGATGTAAAGTGGCGATGTAAAGTGGTGATGTAAAGTGGCGATGTAAAGTGGTGATGTAAAGTGGCGATGTAAAGTGGTGATGTAAAGTGGTGATGTAAAGTGGTGATGTAAAGTGGTGATGTAAAGTGGTGATGTAAAGTGGTGATGTAAAGTGGTGATGTAAAGTGGTGATGTAAAGTGGCGATGTAAAGTGGTGATGTAAAGTGGTGATGTAAAGTGGTGATGTAAAGTGGCGATGTAAAGTGGCGATGTAAAGTGGCGATGTAAAGTGGTGATGTAAAGTGGTGATGTAAAATGGTGATGTAAAGTGGCGATGTAAAGTGGTGATGTAAAGTGGCGATGTAAAGTGGTGATGTAAAGTGGCGATGTAAAGTGGTGATGTAAAGTGGTGATGTAAAGTGGTGATGTAAAGTGGTGATGTAAAGTGGTGATGTAAAGTGGTGATGTAAAGTGGTGATGTAAAGTGGCGATGTAAAGTGGCGATGTAAAGTGGCGATGTAAAGTGGTGATGTAAAGTGGTGATGTAAAGTGGCGATGTAAAGTGGTGATGTAAAGTGGTGATGTAAAGTGGTGATGTAAAGTGGCGATGTAAAGTGGTGATGTAAAGTGGTGATGTAAAGTGGTGATGTAAAGTGGTGATGTAAAGTGGTGATGTAAAGTGGTGATGTAAAGTGGTGATGTAAAGTGGCGATGTAAAGTGGCGATGTAAAGTGGTGATGTAAAGTGGTGATGTAAAGTGGTGATGTAAAGTGGCGATGTAAAGTGGTGATGTAAAGTGGCGATGTAAAGTGGTGATGTAAAGTGGTGTTGTAAAGTGGTGATGTAAAGTGGTGAAGTAAAGTGGTGATGTAAAGTGGTGATGTAAAGTGGCGATGTAAAGTGGTGATGTAAAGTGGCGATGTAAAGTGGTGATGTAAAGTGGTGATGTAAAGTGGTGATGTAAAGTGGTGATGTAAAGTGGTGATGTAAAGTGGTGATGTAAAGTGGTGATGTAAAGTGGTGATGTAAAGTGGTGATGTAAAGTGGTGATGTAAAGTGGTGATGTAAAGTGGCGATGTAAAGTGGTGATGTAAAGTGGCGATGTAAAGTGGTGAAGTAAAGTGGTGATGTAAAGTGGCGATGTAAAGTGGTGATGTAAAGTGGCGATGTAAAGTGGCGATGTAAAGTGGTGATGTAAAGTGGCGATGTAAAGTGGCGATGTAAAGTGGTGATGTAAAGTGGTGATGTAAAGTGGTGATGTAAAGTGGCGATGTAAAGTGGCGATGTAAAGTGGTGATGTAAAGTGGCGATGTAAAGTGGTGATGTAAAGTGGCGATGTAAAGTGGCGATGTAAAGTGGTGATGTAAAGTGGTGATGTAAAGTGGTGATGTAAAGTGGCAATGTAAAGTGGCGATGTAAAGTGGTGATGTAAAGTGGCGATGTAAAGTGGTGATGTAAAGTGGTGATGTAAAGTGGCGATGTAAAGTGGCGATGTAAAGTGGTGATGTAAAGTGGCGATGTAAAGTGGCGATGTAAAGTGGTGATGTAAAGTGGTGATGTAAAGTGGAGATGTAAAGTGGTGATGTAAAGTGGATGAAAAGGAAGAAGAAGGGAAGAGAAAGAGAGCAGTAGGAGGAGTGTGTATACGTCTCCCCAAACCTCTTGTCTTCTTCCCTGAAAGTCAGAAAGTCAAATACAGCAACACGCCGTCGCTCACGTCACTCGACAGAGGCTCGAGGTTGCCTGAGTGTGCCTCGGTCCACTACACCTTGTTCTGCGTGTCCTTTTGTTGCTTTTTCTGCGTCAGTGTTGTTTTGCGGGGAAAGTTTTTTTTTGAAGAATGGTATTAAGTTGTTGATGTTGCTACTGATCTGTATCTTTTTTCGTTTTTTGTGTTTTTTTTTATTCTTCGTCGACGAGTGCTTGAGTTTCTTGGCAACGTAAATATTTGATCCACTAAGTTTAGATGAGTTTTTAAGTTCTCATTATTATTCTATTAGTTATTAGTATTGTTGTTGTTGTTATTATTATTATTATTATTATTAGTAGTAGTAGTAGTAGTAGTAGTAGTAGTAGTAGTAGTATTGTTAGTAGTAATAGTATTTGTAATAGTAGTATTTTCATCATCATTGTTGCCATCATAATGAGCCCTATCACTGACACAACGGAAAGACACTCTAATTCTGTTCACGTTGATCCTCCCTGGTGCAGGTGAGGGAGGCATCATGGGAGGGTCGGGCTCGGGGTCGACAGGTAACACGGGAAAAAGCGGAGGCAAAAATGGGGATATCAAATCGTTACCTTTTCATTTGCTTCTGTTCTGTTTTCGTTTTGTTATTTGCTCTCCACTTATCTCTTCCCTATGTCCCACACTGATGGAACTTTAATTTCATACTTGTTTTCTGGTGTGTGTTGTTTTTTTTCTCGTTTTTTTCGTATTGTCTTTCTTTCCTTGATTATTTTTTTAGTTTTAGTTTTTCTTTCCCTAAATTTTCTTCTCCGAATTTTTTTTCCAACTAAGCTGTTCAGTTTCATTTCCTCCGCTCCTCTATTTTGTATTATGTCCTTTTTTTCTAATTTTATAAGTTTTCCTCACCTTTTCTCACCTTTCCTAACCCTTGCTGATCAACTCGTACCTTTGCTCACCTTTCCTTACCCTTTGCTTACCTCCCCTTACCGTTCTTCAACATTTCCTCACCTCTGCCAATCTCGTACTTGTCCTTACTATTGCACACCTTTCCTCACCTCTGCAAACCCCCACGTACCTCTCCTCACACTTGCTTCCCTCCCTGTACCTTTCTTCATCATTCCACACTTATATTTACATCTCCATTCCTTTGCTCACCACTCCACACATTCCCTCCTCACCTGCCTCGCCTCACTCGTAGCTCCTCATTGATTACCAGCTCCTCCCTCGACCCACCGCCGCCTCCCCCCACACCAGCTTACTCAGGCGCCTGTTTTCCCGCTGCCTTCCCCGTCTGTGTCCGTCATCCTGCATGGGGCGGGATTTGTATTGGTGACGCAGTACTTGGCTGTTGCGTCTTGCAGTGGGGTTGTGTGGCGGGGATGGGACTGGGAGGGTGTAGGGGTGTGAGTGTCGGCGTGTGTTGGGGGGGAAAGGGATATGTATGTATGTAAGTATATGTGTATGGATAGATGATTAAACGTGTGTGATGTGCGTGTGTTTGTTTGGGCAGTGTGTGTGTGTGTGTGTGTGTGTGTGTGTGTGTGTGTGTGTGTAATTCACCTCATGGTCTGCTGCGGGTCTCCTCGAGAGAGCTAGCCGTTCCCCTACGGAAGAGCACAGAGCTCATAGTACCGATCTTTGGGTAGGTAGATGTGTGTGTGTGTGTGTGTGTGTGTGTGTGTGTGTGTGTGTGTGTGTGTGTGAATACATTCAAGAAAAGAAAGAAAATTGTCAAGCAAACATGATAAAAACGAATAATTAATAAAGACTAGTGAAGTAAGAGAAGACAGGAATGTGTGCTAGTTTTATTAATGAACTTCAGATTTCAGAATGTAGAACCAATAGCCAATCAATGTGTCTCTTTTATATCGTGTGTGTGTGTGTGTGTGTGTGTGTGTGTAAGGCTTTCACTCAGCTCATTTTTTTTATTCTATTGTATTTCCTCGCGTTGTTAATTTCTTTACCCTTGATCTGTCTCCTTTACTGTTAAACAAAGTACCGAGTCGAGTTCTGTTGGCGCATCTATGGTCATATCACCAGCTCCAGCCAATATCAATTACTCCACCAGTTTTTAGGTACATTCTGCCATTGCCTTCCTACCTTACTTATCATTCATCACATATTCTTTCAGCCTTTACATATCATGTATCACATTTCAAACTCTCCCTAGCCGGCCACTTGATGTCGTGTCGCGTCCGTCAAGGCGCGGTAAGGCCACAAGAATATTCCAGCGGCCGTGCAAGTAACACCCCAGGTAGAGGCGACACCTGGAGGCACGTGTACTGGTGGAAGTATAGAAAATAGAGCGAAAACAAATTCATAAAAAAGTTTCAGACTGATGCTGGCACACAGGGAAAAAGCAAAGGAGAAAATAAATAAAATAAAGATGAAAATAATCACAGACAACAATTAGCTGAAAGATGCCGGCATGATGATGTAAAGAAAATGACTGACACTGAAAAAAGAAAAGAAAGAAAAAATAAGAGAAAAAATATCAAAGAGGCGAACACAAAGTAAGGAGTAAATGTGAGCATAGAAAATAAAACAGGGAAAGACTCGAAACGTCCCAGAAGTTAAAAGAAAAAAAAAAGATAAAAACACCAGAAGCTAAAATCCTATATCAGAGGATTAAGAAGATCAATTTTTTTTTAAACAAACACAAAAAATACCATACACGAGCTTAACCATAAAAAAGGGAAAGAAATGTAAGCAAAAGATAAATCACACGAAAATTCTCTATTCTCATAAAAGAAAAGAAATAAACAAGAGTGAGCCGTTATACCTCAAAAAATACAACAAAGGAAAAGGAAGATAAAAACAACTATGTGAAAGCTAAAGCACACGCGAGGAAATACAATAGGATAAAAAAATGAGCTGAGTGAAAGCCTTACACACACACACACACACAAACAAACACACGATATAAAAGAGACACATTGATTGGCTATTGGTTCTACATTCTGAAATCTGAAGTTCATTAATAAAACTAGCACACATTCCTGTCTTCTCTTACTTCACTAGTCTTTATTAATTATTCGTTTTTATCATGTTTGCTTGACAATTTTCTTTCTTTTCTTGAATTTATTCACACACACACACACACACACACACACACACACACACACACACACACACACATCTACCTACCCAAAGATCGGTACTATGAGCTCTGTGCTCTTCCGTACACAGTAAAAAATAATGTTTTTAGTAAAACGGGAAAACGCTGTTAATGAAAACGAAAGAAGTGTTTTGTTGTTTAAGATAAAACATTTTTGTTTTAAGGTGAACGCAACATAGCTTCGACTGTTTTCGTAAACACCTTCAGAAAAAAATATTATATATTTAATGAATGTTTTCCAATAGGGTTATGTTGAACCAGGAAAAAAAAAACTACAGGTAGACATAATCGTATCCTCTCCCTTTATTTAAAGAGTAAGATGATGATCAGGTGATTTTACAGGTACTCGCTCCTCCATTTGCCTCCATAATTTTCCAACAAAGCCAAGAAGGGTTTATATGTAAAATATATCAACAAAATAGGTCTTGTTGGCAGGATGAGGGCAAATTATGAATCTTCAGAGTTATATATATGTTAGTGATGTTCTCTTAAAAACACTGGTGTTTAAAATGTAATACATTGGACTTATCAAAATAAGTTTTAATTTGAACGCATCATAAAACATGTTGTGTTTTTTTTTTATAAACATAGTGTTTTGAGTAAGAGGGATCCATATCTGGCAATTAGGTTATTGACAAGAGACTCAGTTGGTTACTTTTATATATAAATGTATCTATCTATCTCTATATATATATCTCTCTCTATACTATATATATATATATATATATTTATATATATATATATATATATATATATATATATATATATATATATATATATATATATATATATATATATATATATATATATATATATATATATATATATATATATATATATATATATATATATATATATATATATATATATATATATATATATATATATATATATATATATATACATACATATATATATATATATATATATATATATATATATATATATATATATAGGTATGTACAGTCGCCTATAGGCTCTCGTGACACAATGTCCACAAAGTTTCGTTCAGAAAGCGACATCTGGCAACCCCTCCACGGGACATGAAAATTCTTATATACTATCGAAATCGTACTGCTGTGGTGATCTGTGGTCACGGGTGCTCTCAACATAATTTTAAGATATATAATTTATCAAAAGTGTCCGTCGGTAACGCTTAACAATTTTTTTTGTCTAAGCTCTGTCGATACATTTTGAAACGAGTGATAAGTTCCGGAGAAAATTAGTCAAAGGCAATTCATAAGTTCTTTATACAGGAATGATACATTTAAAAATATACTGCACTAATTACAAGAAACTGTTATGCATTTTAACGAAAAAAAATAGTAATCCCGACAGCCGCGGTCTTGTTATTTATTAAAAATTTGAAATGTAACAACAACACAAACCTTCGCATGACGACATCGTCGCCCGCGGGCTTTGACGGCGGGGCCATGGAGCGCAGAGGAGAAACGACGCTGGAGCAGCGATATTCCATTAAAGCCCTAATGTCTGCTGTGGAAGCGTATAATTATTTAAGAGTAAAAGAAAATAGGAGAGAGAGAGAGAGAGAGAGAGAGAGAGAGAGAGAGAGAGAGAGAGAGAGAGAGAGAGAGAGAGAGTTTAGGCTATGGCGAGCGCAGAGTGGGGCCGGAGAGATGTCGATCAGCGACAAGACAAGGAAGGGGTCGGCCATCATATGATCATGGGGTCGGCCAGTCAGCGACGCGCTCGCACACACCACCCACACTCACACACGTATTTATACTTAAATATTACATATTCTTCACGGATACATTATTTTAGAGTCTTTTATGATCTCTCCTGTATTGTCTTTGAGGCTTTATAGTGACGGGAAGGCTACGAGTTAAAGAGGCCCCCAATTATGCCTATTTGCTGTTTGCTGGTGAGGGTTATAAATATGATTACGGTTGTCATTGTCTGCCGAGGCACTGTGAAGGACAGCATTGCAAGTGAAGAAAACTTACATTCAGTGTTGTCAGAGTTTGACAAGTAAAAGTATTTCGCACTGCGATCGTGATGTTGTTTACCTCGATCGTCGTCATCATCATACGTAGAAGACATTCATTATCGCATTTCTAAACTGACTTCACATAATTTGGTATATTTAACTGCATTATGTTATAACTGCATTGTAGTATAATATTATATAATACTATGATTTCATGGTCACACACACATTACACATAGATACTCATCACTACCATCACCAGTGAATATATACGCCGTGGTATATATATATATATACCTGACTAAGCATTCTGAAAAGTGTGATATATATATATATATATATCTATGCGAGTGTACATATATATATATATATATATATATATATATATATATATATATATATATATATATATATATATATATATATATATATATATATATATATATATATATATATATATATATATATATATATATATATATATATATATATATATACATACCGGTATATATATATATATATATATGTATATATATATATATATATATATATACATATATATATATATATATATATATGTCTATATATATATATTTTTTTTTGTGTTTCATTTTTATTTTGTGGCCTAGAGCTGTCTTTTGTGTAAAAAACACACACACACACACACACACACACACACACACACACACACACACACACACACACACACACCAGGTGTTCTCCCTTGGGAAAACAGGTGAATGGGGAAGTACTAAAGTCTTCCCAGTCTAAAAGTAAGGTTCTATAGTGGTGTCAGGTCGTGGTCACTCCACTTCAAAGCGTTCGTTGCCACACTTCCTGAACAAGTAATGGATCGATTGACTGATTTATTTAAAGGATATCTCACAGATAGGCAAACGTGTGCCACTATAATGTACATTTCAATATTCTAACACATCAAACAGAAGTAAACTTGCTTTTAATACCAGCTGACTATGATAAATAAGAATTGTGGCGTTTATTTTTACGGCGCTCCCAAGAATACTCACTCCTTTTGGTATGCATCACAGTAAATATTCGTCGTTCAAAATATATAGGAATTACATTTTTGACAAAGTTTGAAGTAAAATCACTATATAAATATGGTATTTTCTTAGTATAATTAAATATAATAGATCTATATGCGGCCTGGCAACACGACCCCACGTGGCCTCTCACAGATAGGCCCCCCCCCCGCTCTCACTTTTTCCTTATGCTTCCTTTCCCCTCTCTCTCTCTCTCTCTCTCTCTCTCTCTCTGTGTGTGTGTGTGTGTGTGTGTGTGTGTGTGTGTGTGTAATAATAATAATGATAATAATAATAATAATAATAATAATAATAATAATAATAATGATAATAATAATCGGTTTATTCATCTGGCAGCCGTAAGGCTGAAAATTTACATGTTACAATAAAGACTTAATACAGAGACACACAAGGATCATCTCTACACGTGTTTGGGGCGGCAGGGCGGGGAGCATGGTCGTTCGGAGCCGAGAAGGAAAGGGTATCCAATTTCAGGCCGCGATAGGGTATGAAGAGCGGGTCTGATTTTACGGTCAGGTCAGAGGTCAAGGGTCGGGTGTCATCGCCAGGTGGGGTGGTATCGGTGGGTCAGCTCGGGTGTCGGCTTAGTGCCCCAGTGTTAACTCCCCGGGCCGGCGCGCCAAGGGGGGGGGGGATGGAGAGCTCTTCTTGCATCAAGCTAGGGCACCTGCAACACCACACTGTTAGCTGACCCGTCCTGACCTATCCAGCAGGGTGACGGGCTGGAAATACCGGCGGTCCATCTTCAGGCAGCGGGCGCCGGGCAGTCGCTTGCCATCACTTCCCTTCTCGGCACCGCAAACCACACCACACTGTCACTGTCTGTTCATAATTTAGCTTAGTTACACCGAAAAAGTTCACTGCAGAGAGTAGTTCCTTGATATGCTGGCGAGGGAGGGATGGCTGCTGGGAGGTCAGGACGTGTGTGTGTGTGTGTGTGTGTGTGTGTGTGTGTGTGTGTGTACTTATAAATCATAATTAACATGAACTAAGATTTATAAACACACACACACACACACACACACACACACACACAGAGAGAGAGAGAGAGAGAGAGAGAGAGAGAGAGAGAGAGAGAGAGAGAGAGAGAGAGAGAGAGAGAGAGAGAGAGAGAGAGAGATTTTGTGCACAATTTCGGTTAGCTATATTTTGCAAGTTTTCGAACGAAATTTAGATACATATGAAAATATATGGAAACAAAGAAACATACAAAGACACATACAATGTGTGAAGGCAGCGGCCAGGTCAAGGATTCAGTTGGGGCTTAACTAAGTCACGTGAGACATAGGTGAATCAGAGTAAAGGTTTGACGTTACTCTGTAAACGAGGGTAACCCCACCAGAACCCTAATTCTGGACTGGGAATAGCCGAGTATTAAGGTGAGGTGAGGTCAACCCTTTGCAGGCTGGGACACCTCACCACGCTATAGTTCAACAGTTCAGTGTTCACAAAACAGAACAGAACTATATCTCTAATTAAGTATACACATACTTAATTCCCGCAATGAAGCCACAAAACACACCGTGCGTTTGCTTCTCTGGATTCCTGAAGACTCTACACTCGGTTTCGGTGAAGAGAGTGGATTAAACGGACGGAGCAAGTGACCTTCTATCAGCTGATACTGGAAGCTAAGCAAGCACCCAAGGTAAGCACACTAATAATTGTCCCCGCATCCTCAATCTGTTTATTTCTCTCTCTCTCTCTCTCTCTCTCTCTCTCTCTCTCTCTCTCTCTCTCTCTCTCTCTCTCTCTTAATTCCTGGTAACGGGAAATAATGAAGATAAGGGAGAGAGAACAAACGCATACACACACTGATAATAAATATATAAATATATATATATATATATATATATATATATATATATATATATATATATATATATATATATATATATATATATATATATATATATATATATATATAAACGTATGAAAGACACCATTATAGTGTGTAGTGTGGTGGAACCCCGCTATTAGGAACTAATTTCCAGTATAACGCTCCCATTTCTTCCCCCCCACATTCCCTCCCTCGTGTTCTTGAGGATTATTCGCCTAGAGAATAATTGACGAAATTTCACTACAATCATCGTTGTGTTTAAGTCAACTGCCCATATAATTAACCTAATATTTTCCACTAGATATGTTCGTTTCTATAATTAATTGAATGTAACTTAAATTTCTGTCACTAAGTAATAAATTTAGTGTTTAAGTCGAGCATCACGACATTCGGACACACTCGCCAGCTTTGAAACAAAGAAGACGCCCCGCCAGTTTCCTCACGCTGGTCAGGGTGACACGGTCACCGTCACTCAGTCTCTGTGGGCATTGTGTAGTGCATGGACGGTCACATTGTGAGTACTGCATCATCGTTTTCGCTCCCTTCCCTCACGGTTTAGCATCATCCAAAGTGAATTAATACCTTTTATCTATATAGTGCTAAATACTCAGTGCTATAATTATATCATATCTTTTTATTAATGGTGCTCAGATCTATGGACGGCAGAAGCTGTACACCAAAACAACGTCCATCACGCATTCACCCCTCCCCAGTGATTTCTATAATGTTTGGTTTCGTTTGCATACATAAGATTGTGTTGTGTTTTTATATTTTTATGCTAACTAGGAAATAGATTTAGCTACACAGTGAAAAGCGGCAAATTCAATTAATCAAACTTTTAATGTCTAGATTAGGTGAGGCAGGTTTTTGTTACAGACCCGTGAGCGAAGCGAAAGCACACCAGTTAAACCTGTGGCCGCAACACTGCATTAAACATAGCTTAATTAGTCTTATATCGGGGGCTGTAATGACCAGGGACGTCTCTCTCTCTCTCTCTCTCTCTCTCTCTCTCTCTCTCACACACACACACACACACACACACATTTAACGTGATTTGACACCAGAAATATTGTACTTACTATATTATGTAACTGTACGAGATAGAGGGAGGGAGAGAGGGGGTGATATTATTTTCTTCCCGCCAAACTTGTACTGTACTGACGGATAGCGCATACTGCAGCATAGGACAAGACAACGATAATATACTAAATAAATATCACACGCATGCACTCTCTCTCTCTCTCTCTCTCTCTCTCTCTCTCTCTCTCTCTCTCTCTCTCTCTCTCTCTCTCTCTCTCTCTCTCTCTCTCTCTAACGGTTTGGTCCATTTCAGGACTGCATGCCTAAGAAATATTTACTTCATAACAATCAGTTCTAGTTACTTTCCTTATGTGCAAAATTTAAATATAAAATTCTTAGTACTGCTGCCTTATGTAAGTACCTTTTTAGTATAATTTTACTGCACAAATTTTGATTAACTCAGGATTAAATAATGGTATCTTTCTTTCAATAGATGATTTTAACCGTCACAATTTCTACGTTATTCGTGATGCTGTTTTAGTGATGAAGTCATGATCAAAGTTTTCTCCTTCATATAGGTACGCTTTTATTTTTTTTCATTTATCTATTTAGTTATTTTGACAAATAATGTATAATCCTAGAGTTTTGTAATTAGGTACATATTGGTCCGTAGAATAATATGTACACTTGCAAAAGTTTTCCCCACCCTATATAGGGAAAGTCAAGTCCCTCTGCCTCATAGGCTTGCTTCCGAACACATTCCCTCGCTCTTCACCCAGGGGAATAAGGTTAATGCATCTCTTGGGACACGGGACTGAATAGGATTAAAGAAGACAGGTGTGTGTGTGTGTGTGTGTGTGTGTGTGTGTGTGTGTGTGTGTGTGTGTGTGTGTAGAAGGTGAATAAGAATACAGAATCATAATGACGATAATGAATATTATGATTATACTTGTCATTATTAGTGTTGTTAACATTATTGTTACGATTACCATTATTATTATTATTATTATTATTATTATTATTATTATTATTATTATTACTACTACTACTATTATATACTATTATCATTATTATAATTAATAATAATAATGATAATATTAATGATAATTGTAATAATAATAATAATAATAATAACAAATAATAGTAATTATAATACTAGAAATAATAATGATGGTAATGATATTCTTCTTCTTCTTCTTATTATTATTATTATTAATGTAAAGAGAACAGCGAATATGCTTCTCAACCCCCTTCTCTCTCTCTCTCTCTCTCTCTCTCTCTCTCTCTCTCTCGTCACAACCATCTTGGTTACAGCCTTAAAAGAAAACATGTTATAGGATATAGAATTTAGGCAGAGAGAGAGAGAGAGAGAGAGAGAGAGAGAGAGAGAGAGAGAGAATCTGCCATTCCAGCCAGTGTTGCCACTCCTAGGTTTTTTCACCTAGATCTAGGTCTTTTTGCAGTGATCTAGGTTTCTGGGTGTTTTTTTGGTAAAAGTCCATAAATCTAGGTTTTTTTCTGTTAAGTAATATTTTGAAGTATTGGTACAGTGACGAACAGAGTGACACGTTTTAAATGCATCCGCTGCTCCCTGCCTTACCGTACGGCAGACGAGGGAGCAGCGAACGCGTCTAAAACGTGTCACGTACAAGTACGACTCGTACGTAATACGTATCCCCGATTCTCAGACCTCAGTTGCTTCCACTCTCTGCTGGTGTTAGTACATATACGGAGCTCTTTCATGTTTCACCATGAGTGGTGACGAGGATCAACCTGGTTGCAGTAGTACATACCATTCACCACCACGTAAAAAAGCAAAATGTGGTATAAGCAAGCATTCAAACAGGAGTGGCTAGAAGAAAAATTGAAAGCATGAGTTAAAGCTGATCCTTCAGATATATTCAGTGCGGTGTGTTGTGTGTGTGACACAACAATTAAAAACTGCAGTAAGTCACGCTTGTTGAGTCACAAAAATTCCATAAAACATGCAAAATTATTAAATGCAATGATGTTTAATAATCTAGTTTTTTTAACGAATTCTTGATGTTTTAGGCAACCCATCTAGGTTTTTTTATGTTTAGGAGTGGCAACACTGATTCCAGCTCATTAAGAGATTTAACGGCAAGGAAGGACAAGTGACCTGGCCTCACCTACTCTCTCTCACTCTCTCTCACTCTCTCTCTCTCTCTCTCTCTCTCTCTCTCTCTTTTATATCTTAAAGAACTCTGTGAGGAGAGAGAGAGAGAGAGAGAGAGAGAGAGAGAGAGAGAGAGAGAGAGAGAGAGAGAGAGAGAGAGATAGCACACACACACACACGTGCGGTCTTCGTTAATCCCTCCCTTCTCCCAGGAAATTTCCCTTATCCCCCTGGGTGGGGCCACTGTGTCCTAGGGAATGGCTATGAGGAGGGAATACTTGACTTGACCATATAGGGTGGGGAGAACATTTGTTGGTGACTACTAGTGGTTAGCGCGACTGATGCCCGTATGCTTAGACAAATGTGTAAAGTGCATTACATTTCAAAACTGTATAGCTACTTAAACAAAAAATAAGCTTATGATGGGGAAATAGAAATCTTATGATGGGATGATGGGAAGCTGATAATGGTGAGCAGCACACACAAATATGGAATAAACTTTTTGTTCAAGAATACAGTAAGAATCAGGTTTTGAAGTGTAATGCACTTTCCTCTACACATTTGTCTTAGTATACGGGCATGACTCACACTCAGGAGGTCCCGGGTTCGATTCCCGCGGCGGGATGGAAAAAATAACTGGGCAATTTTTCCCCACACCCTAAGAATCTGTCCACCCAACAGTAATGGGTACCAGGTGTAATTCAGTAGTTGTGACACCGTTTCCTGGGAAGGTAAGCTGTGGTAGCCCGGATGTCACAGTAGCCCTGTGTTCCGAGGTGTTGGATTCAATCCACCACAGGCTCAAAGGCCAATTAGACGGGAGATGAGCGCCCGCGGCTACGCACTGCAACAGCGTATGCCCCCAACTTTACATTTACCTTTACTAGGATATGACTAATATCAGAACCCATCCATTTTTTTGCACATTTTGTAGCATGCTAACGTACTTACAATTTCACCAATGTACTCCACGCTTGCAGATATTCTACCACCAAGCTCAGAGAGAAGGAAATTCCAAGGATCACGTATTGCAAACGGGCGACACACTGGGCAATTTTGGGAGTTTACTTCAGGTACGGTTGTAAACAGTGCTTGTTTGCATATATATATATATATATATATATATATATATATATATATATATATATATATATATATATATATATATATATATATATATATATATATATATATATATATATATATATATATATATATATATATATATATATATATATATATATATATATATATATATTTGTTCACACTGTCAGTTCACATTAATGCATCATAAATCCCTTACTCTAGAACTGTAGGAAAGTATATGAGTACCATACTAACAAAATGAGTGGTACTGTTCTTCATGTATGTTCAATGTGTTCCTTTGAGAGTTATGAGTTCAGGAGATTTAAATCTCATGTATTGCGAATGCACAGAAACAGCCCGGATTTTTTAATTTCATGTTGCTATGAACCTAGTGCATATTCAACGAAAAGCTGGAATGCCTTTAAAATGCATGCATCCAGGTATCACACTGAAAGAAATACAAACTTGGATGCAGATAACCCGCTAGCTGCAGCTGCAGACTTTTCTTTTAATGATCCAATGATCGAGACTTTAGTAGACAAAGATGCAAGTAGTTTCAATGTAACAGAAATGAAAAATGCAGAATTTGCTCTCAAACTAGAGACACAGCACAAAATTCCACAGGTGTCCATTGATACTATAATAGAGCATACATCCCAATTGATTTCACATCACATTTCAGAAGTAGTTAACAGTGTTAAGACTCATTTACAACCAAAACTGTCATCTGAAGACTTGAACTTCGTAAACGGATTTATTAAAGATGTTAAACTTAGTAATGTTGAGAATGAATACAACAGAAAAAAGTACTACACCAATTATTGTAGCCTCGTACAACCACAGGAAGTTCTCCTAGGAACAGAGTTTAAAGCTGTTAAAGGACAGTTGAGAGAAGTGAAGAGATATGGATATTGTATTCCGTTGCAGGAAACTCTGCAGGCTTTAATTAATCTCCCTGAAATAAATGCAGCAGTTTCAACTCCACATTACTCGGAATCCAGCATGATGAAAGATGTGTGTGATGGAGCGTACATGCGTACACATCCATTGTTTATAAAGGACCCAAATGCTCTTGCCATAATTCTGAATCACGATGACATGGAAGTTGCTAATCCCCTCGGGAGTCATGTTAAAAAAAATAAACTGGCAATGTTTTATTTTTCTCTTGTGAATATTCCACCGCAGTTTCGTTCCAAGTTGGCAACCATCCAGCTAGTTGCTATAGCTAGAAGTAGGGACCTTAAAAAACATGGAGTTGACAAGTTATTGGAAAATTTTGTTACCACACTGAATGAATTGCAAAGCACAGGAATCAAATTCAAGGTAGGCACATCAGAACGTCTCATGTATGGAGCCTTAGTAATGGCGCCATGTGACACCCTTGCAGCTCAGTGGATAGGAGGCTTTAAAGAAGGAGTAGGCTTTGCAGTTAAACCATGCAGAACTTGTGAAGTAACACATAGTGAGGCAGGAAACAATTCTCTCTTGAATCGAGAGAACGAACCCTGGTAAAACACAATGAAAGACTTGAGAATCTTGAGTTGGTAAGTAAAAAGTCTAAAGAATACTGGAGTAAAATCTGGGGTATTAAATCAAAAAGTGTGTTGTGCAGGATAAATGAATTTCCCTTGAACAAATGCCTTGTTCATGATCCAATGCATATTTTAACTGAAGGAATTGTTCCCTATGAAGCAGCAATAATGCTACGTGAATTCATTTTTGTAAAAAAATATTTCACACTTGATTACTTGAATAATCAAATAGACAGCTTCCCTTATAGTTGTTTGGATAAATTCAACAAGCCTGAACACATAGAACGAAAGAACATTCTAGACAAAAAGCTGAAGCAAACCTCAGCTTCAATGATGACTATGTGCTATATTATGCCATTCTTAATTGGTGAGAAGGTGAGGGAAGACGATGAGCAATGGAAGAATTTTTTACGAATTATTCAAATAACAATACTGGCCACTTCCCCAAATGCAGATCTTGATACTGTGGGCCAACTAGACCAGCTTGTTAGCAGCCATCACTATAAATTTCAAGAACTTTATCCTACAGAATCCATCACACCAAAGTTTCATTACTGTTTGCATTTGGCAAATCAGATTAAGCAATTTTGTCCAGGTCGTAATCAGTGGTGCCTGCGCTTTGAAGGAAAACATGGATTTTTCAAACAAAAAAAGTGGCATAATTTTAAGAATTTACCAAAATCAATGGCTGATTTTCATCAGAAGTACATGTGCTACAGAATGTTAGGCTCTAGTCCGATGCTTTTGGATCATGCAGGAAATTTCCTTTATTCAGGTGATTTAGTG
>NW_026111361.1:424520-472020 GCF_024679095.1 Eriocheir sinensis | reverse complement strand
TCCCTTATGCAAGAGTTAACCAATATCTTCAATACTTCATTGTTTCCACTGGTAAACTCTGGAACTCTCTCCTTCTTTCTGTATTTCCTCCTTCCTACGACCTGAACTTTTTCAAGAGGGAAGTATCAAGACACCTGTTTCAATAAAAAGGACCTTCTTTTGGACTTGTTTTCCGTTGGGGAGCTGGCGCGTAAACACACACACACACACACACACACACACACACACACACACACACACACACACACACACGCACACACACACCAGGCTTGGGTCCAAGTACATGTACTCGTACTCGTACTTAAGTACACAATTTAATGTACTCGTACTTGTACTCGTACTGGGCTTAAAATTCCTCTGTACTTGTACTTGTACGTGTACTTGAGCTCCAGAGTCCAAGTACTCGAGAATTTTTCGAGTACTTTCGTCAACAAACAAAACTAGTTCAATATTGCATTAACTAAGATTGTTACGAGTTTCATTAACCATTCTGCACCACAACTTAACTTTGATGTGTCTCATTAAAATGAATTATATTATAAAGTAGATACATAGGTATACAGTCTTCTGATGACAAAGATATGAAGGTTATATCAGTAGAAACAGTACTTGTTTTTGGATTCGAGTACAGTACAAAAGTACTTGCACTTGTACTCGAGTACAGCTGTAAAACTGAGTACTTGTACTTGTACTCGTGGCATCATCAAGTAATCGTACTTGGACTCAAGTACAAAAAAATGTACTTGAACCCAAGCCTGACACACACACACACACACACACACACACACACACACACTCTCTCTCTCTCTCTCTCTCTCTCTCTGTGGGCAAAGTGAAAATCAATAGTTATGATCACTTTTTCAGAGTGATCAGCATACCGTGGACATCATCAGATTCATTGAAAAATCTGTTGCCTTTAAGAAGGGTAAAGGCATTAAATCAAAATCCTGCTTTACGGTTGCGGATTTTAACATCTCTGATGCTGACAAGAATGACTTGTGCACCTCCTCTGAATTATCTCCTCCTCACATTGTGATGTTTCTTGATGGAAGTAAATATGTGGATGGATATATTGTGGGAGATAATTGTAAGATTGCTTGCAAGAATCTCAAAAGTGCTGGAGAAATCTTTATAACATTATTGGCTTGTTATTATTGCTTTGATTTCTCATATCCCCGTATTTACTCTCAGCTCTTGGGGTTCCTACAGCAATGTGTTATGCATGACCAGTATCATCTTGAAAAGTCATCTGACTACAAGCACTTCATTGCACAATGTCAGAGTTTCATTGGATAAGGATTTTAGGTTCCCTAGATTTTCATGTTCTACACCTTTTAACCTTAAATTAAAAAAAATTGAACTTCCAATTTAAAAAAAAACTGACTTTCAGATTGAAAAAGCTGACTTTCAAATTAAAAAAAGTTGACTTTCGAATTAAAAAAACTGACTCAAATTAAAAACAAAACTGACTTTCAAATTATAAAAGTTGACTTTCAAATTATAAAAGTTTACTTTCAAATGAAAAAAGTTGAACTTCAAAGTAAAAAAGCTGACTTTCAAATTAGAAAAAAAATTATTTTCGTCTATTTCCACCATCACTGATTTCCAACACCACCCATTTTCACCATCACCCATTTCCACTACCATCACCCATTTCCACTACCACTACTCATTTCCATTCTCCCATTGCCATTCACTCATTTTCACTAATCCAGCTCCACCATCACCCATTTCCACCACTACCCATTTCCACTCACCCATTTCCTCCACTACCCATTTTCACCATCACCCATTTCTACTCAACCATTACCACAACCACCACTATCACCACTACCCCCACAACCACCACTATCACCACCACAACCACCACTATCCTCACAACCACCATCACGACAACCATCACCACAACCACACCACACCACAACCAATAGTTGTGGTGATAGTGATGGTTGTGGTAATGGTTGAGTAGAAATGGGTAGTAGAGGAAATGGGTGATGGTGGAGTTGGATTAGTGAAAATGGGGGAATGGAAATGAGTAGTGGTAGTGGAAATGGGTGGTAGTGGAAATGGGTGGTGGTGAAAATGGGTGGTGTTGGAAATCAGGGATGGTGGAAATAGACGATTTTTTTTTTTCCAATTTGAAAGTCAACTTTTTTAATTTAAAGTTCAGATTTTTTAGTTTGAAGTTCAGGTTTTTTTAATTTGAAAGTCAACTTTTTTAATATGAAGTTCAACTTTTTAAATTTGAAAGTCAACTTTTTTAATTTGAAAGTCAGTTTTTTTAATTTGAAAGTCAGTTTTTTTAATCTGAATGTCAATTTTTTAAATTTGAAAGTCAGTTTTTTAATTTGAAAATCAACTCTTTAATTTGAAAGTCAGCTTTTTTAATTTGAAAATCAACTCTTTAATTTGAAAGTCAGCTTTTTTAATTTGAAAGTCAATTTTTTTTAATTTGAAAGTCAATTTTTTTTAATTTGAATGTTATAAGGTGTACATGCATTTTTCTCTATATAAAAGAAGATGATGTTATTAAAATGTTTCTCATGTTATCTAAAAATTTTCTGTTTTGTATTTTTCACTATGGAAGAAGATGATGTTACTAAAATGTTATGTAAGGATTTTGTTTTGTACTTTCCACTATGAAAGAGGATGATGCTACTAAAATGTTTCTCATGTTATCAGAGAATTTTATGTTTTTATTTTTCCATATGAAAGAAGATGATGTCACTAAAATGTTTCTTATGTTATCTAAGGATTTTATGTTTGGTATTTTTCACTATGGAGGATCTATCTATTTATCTATCTATATACCAAAGCCGCTTACACCAAAGAGGTGTAGCTAGAAAGGGTACACCAAGGGGTTATTATATATATATATATATATATATATATATATATATATATATATATATATATATATATATATATATATATATATATATATATATATATATATATAAGCTGTGTATTGCCTTGCCTTTATATATATATATATATATATATATATATATATATATATATATATATATATATATATATATATATATATATATATATATATATCTGTGTGTGTGTGTGTGTGTGTGTTCTTTAAACCACTTTTAAAAAGTGTTTGAAGAAAACGAATTTTTCAGTTATAAACGGCTAGATCCGTTTTTAAAGTGTAACAGGCACTAAAACGGCTGGATCAGTTTTTATAAAAACACATCATGAGCACACTATTGTTTCATTAAAAATGTCATGTTTTGTTAAACACATTATTAACAATAAAACGGAATGAAGTTTTCCAGTAAACACCTTGTTTTTTTAAACACCTCTATAACACTAGTGTTTAATTAAAAATGTAATGTTTTGTTAAACGCATTATTAACAATAAAACGGAATGAAGTTTTCCAGTAAACACCTTGTTTTTTTAAACACATCTTTAACACTAGTGTTTAGTAAAAAACGTAAAATATTGTTAAACGCCTACATGAAAATAAAACACAAAATTGTTTTCCAGTTAACGTTTGTTTATCTTAACACATATGTTAACACTGAAATATCACATGTTTCCAACAAAACGTAAAACACCAAAAAATGTGTTTTTAAAGTGTAACAAAAAAACGCATTTTATCCGTTTATACAAAAACAATTCATTTTTACAGTGTAGGGGAACGGCTAGCTCTCTCGAGGATACCCGCAGCAGACCAAGAGGTGAATTACACACACACACACACACACACACACACACACACACACACACACACTGCCCAAACAAACACACGCACATCACACACGTTTAATCATCTATCCATACACATATACTTACATACATACATATCCCTTTCCCCCCCAACACACGCCGACACTCACACCCCTACACCCTCCCAGTCCCATCCCCGCCACACAACCCCACTGCAAGACGCAACAGCCAAGTACTGCGTCACCAATACAAATCCCGCCCCATGCAGGATGACGGACACAGACGGGGAAGGCAGCGGGAAAACAGGCGCCTGAGTAAGCTGGTGTGGGGGGAGGCGGCGGTGGGTCGAGGGAGGAGCTGGTAATCAATGAGGAGCTACGAGTGAGGCGAGGCAGGTGAGGAGGGAATGTGTGGAGTGGTGAGCAAAGGAATGGAGATGTAAATATAAGTGTGGAATGATGAAGAAAGGTACAGGGAGGGAAGCAAGTGTGAGGAGAGGTACGCGGGGGTTTGCAGAGGTGAGGAAAGGTGTACAATAGTAAGGACAGGTACGAAATTGGCAGAGGTGAGGAAATGTTGAAGAACGGTAAGGGGAGGTAAGCAAAGGGTAAGGAAAGGTGAGATAAGGTACGAGTTGATCAGCAAGGGTTAGGGAAGGTGAGAAAAGGTGAGGAAAACTTCGAAAATTAGACAAAAAGGACATAATACAAAATAGAGGAGCGGATGAAATGAAACTGAACAGCTTAGTTGGAAAAAAAATTCGGAGAAGAAAATTTATGGAAAGGAAAACTAAAACTAAAAAAATAATCAAGGAAAAAAGACAATACGAAAATAACGAGAAAAAACACACACACACCAGAAAACAAGTTTGAGATTGAAGTTCCATCAGTGTGGGATATAGGGAAGAGATAAGTGGAGAGAAATTAACAAAACGAAAACAGAACAGAAGCAAATGAAAAGGTAGCGATTTGATATCCGCATTTTTGCCTCCGCTTTTTCCCGTGTTACCTGCCGACCCCGAGCCCGACCCTCCCATGATGCCTCCCTCACCTGCACCAGCGAGGATCAACGTGAACAAAATTAGAGTGTCTTTCCGTTGTGTCAGTGATAGGGCTCATTATGATGGCAACAATGATGATGAAAATACTACTATTACAAATACTATTACTACTAACAATACTACTACTACTACTACTACTACTACTACTACTACTACTAATAATAATAATAATAATAATAATAATAATAATAATAATAATAATAATAATAACAACAACAATACTAATAACTAATAGAATAATAATGAGAACTTAAAAACTCATCTAAACTTTGCAGATCAAATATTTACGTTGCCAAGAAACTCAAGCACTCGTCGACGAAGAATAAAAAAAAAACGAAAAAAGATACAGATCAGTAGCAACAACAACAACTTAATACCATTCTTCAGAAAAAAACTTTCCCCGCAAAACAACACTGACGCAGAAAAAGCAACAAAAGGACACGCAGAACAAGGTGTATTGGACCGAGGCACACTCAGGCAACCTCGAGCCTCTGTCGAGTGACGTGAGCGACGGCGTGTTGCTGTATTTGACTTTCTGACTTTCAGGGAAGAAGACAAGAGGTTTGGGGAGACGTATACACACTCCTCCTACTGCTCTATTTCTCTTCCCTTCTTCTTCCTTTTCATCCTCCTTCTTCCCCTCCTCCTTCTCTTCCTCCTCCATCTCCACCTCCTCCATCTCCACCTCCTCCTCCTTCTCCTCCCACTACTACTACTACTACTACTACACTACTACTACAGGACACGAGTATATTACTACAGGAGATTGGCAGGGCGAGTATGAGTAGAAATGTCTGCGTAATGGGGGACTTTAATTATAGGAATATAGACTGGGAAGATCTAGTGGGTGACCTGGAAGCCGAGGACTTTCTTGAAGTTATACAAGATAATTTCCTTAAGCAGGTAGTTACTGAGCCTACCAGAGGAGATAACATATTAGACTTAGTCCTAACCAATAATGGGAACTTGCTACGTGAGTTGGAGATGGGCGGAGAGTTAGGAAATAGTGATCACAGAACGGTTCGTTTCAGCTTAGACTGGGCGGTAACCCGCGAACCAAACCCAGTGTTAGTGCCAGATTTTAGAAGAGCAAACTACGAGGGGCTTCGAAGACATCTTGAAGGGGTAAACTGGGATAATTTAGGGATTCATGAGGGCCAGAACTGCGGATTGGAGAGCCAGGAGAACCAGGTAGAAATGTCTTACAATAATTTAGTCGGAGTAATAGTAGAGGGGCAAGAACAGCATATACCACAGCGAACACTTAGAAAAGAAAACAATGATCGTAAGTGGATGACTCGTGGACTAAAACACGAGATTGGGTTAAAGAAGGGAATTTATCAGAAAATAAAGAATGGGGAAACACATCTCAGGGGCCGGTACGTCAAACTATCTAGATTAGTTAAGAAAAACACTAGGATAGCAAAAAAGAACTATGAGATCAAAGTAGCAAATGAGGCGAAAAGTAATCCTAAGGGCTTCTTTCAGATGTATAGAACAAAAACACGGGAGAAAATTGGACCGCTGAAAACAAACACAGGGGAGCTAGTAGAAAATTACGAAAATATGAGCACATTGTTGAACGACTACTTCCTTTCAGTATTCACACAGGAGGATCGAACGACTATACCGGAAAGAGTTCAGGTGTACGAGGGCGGGGATGGCGATAAATTGAGGGATATAATCATTACCAGGCAAGTAGTTCAGGATGAGATAGATAAGCTTAAGAAGAACAAGTCGCCAGGTCCTGACGGGATATTTCCGAGGGTATTAAAGGAGTTAGGTGATGTAATCAGTGACCCACTAACCGACATCTTTAAGATGTCGGTAAATACTGGCTATGTGCCGAGCCTATGGAAAGTAGCTAATGTGACGCCGATTTTTAAAAAGGGGGACAGGTCAGTTGCTTCAAACTATCGCCCAATTAGCTTAACATCGGTTATAGGGAAGATGCAGGAGTCCATAATAGCCAGGAACATTCGGGAGCATTTAGAGAAACATAGCTTAATTCACGACTCGCAGCATGGGTTCACAAAAGGTAGGTCATGCCACACCAATCTCTTGTCCTTCTACAATAAAGTATTTGAGGCGGTTGACAGAGATGAAAATTATGATGTAATCTATCTTGATTTTAGTAAAGCGTTTGACAAAGTTCCTCACCAACGACTGTTGCTTAAAATGTTTTTTATTTCAGTTCTTGGGAATATTTTTAATATTTTGTTTATTTTGCTACCTTGCGGCTGATGAAAGAACACTTAGTGCTCCATTTTTTCATCCTTGTGCCCAAACAATAAACACAATATAAAAACAAAAACAATATCCTCTCCTGTGTTTCTCAACAGTTAAACAGTCTGATGCTGAATGAAACACTACAGCACAAAACAGCACAATGATTATTGATTAATCTAAATGTAATCCACAACTGTCACACAACTGTCACCTGGAGGTGACATAAGTGACATTCTTTTTTTTTCAGTCTTTTGTCCTTGTGTGTTTTCTGGTTTTTCTTTGACTAGTGAGATGACACAGCATAATAAATTGTAAATTTGTAATGAAGAATTTGATACACATGTTAAAGTGTTTTATAATGTCTATAATTCAGTTATTTCTGTTTTTGAGTGGCTGTGGGTGGGCGTGCATTCACCATTCACCACGTTCCTGAACAACTCTGGTTCGAGTCCGCGCTACTATTTTTTTTTTCAGTCACCCATCAGAGTGCCCTAAGACTATCATGTGTCCTGAAGACGACCCATCAACCCGGACTCTTATCAATGATGAGCGGGGGGAGAGGCAGAGAAAAAAAAGCGCATTTGTAAAACACTGCCTGCACTAAGATGGGCTGGGCTGGGCTGAGGGCCCCCCCAAGATAGCCTACCGGTGCTACACTCTCTGACGTAAATAAAAAAATAATAAAAAAAAATAAATAAAAAAAAAAAAAACAAATATTCTTTTGAAAAAAAAATTCATACTAAAGTAACTAAACATAACTCACAAACATTTTCTGTTGTTGTTGTGAGTACTCACACATCTAAGTACATTGGCATTTTTAGCAATCAAAACCCTAATGTAAACAATGAATATATTTCAAGAATTCATATTTCCTGAATTCATTCATCATCATCATCTCATCACACACAATCTAGATCTCGGGGAGTGGGCAAATTTGGGGGAAAGAGAAGAGATGGTGGAGTGGGTGGAGGAGAGAGTAGACTAGAGATGGCAAGAAAGACCAAGATGGTGTACACACAAAGGTAACCTGCAAGCAAACCAGATGTGCTGAGTTTCATGAGCAAACCAGTCAGGAAATGTTAAGTTCTCCTTGTTTACGGTTGAGTATGCTCTCATACAAAACAAAAAGTCTGGTGGTACTTAAAAAAAGCTCTTCATTGCAATTTGTCAACGGAAAAAAACTTCATAAATAAAGCAATGGGCTTTCTTGGGTTAAATTACAGGCTCACGGAATAGAGGGTAAAGTTTTGAACTGGGTCAAGGCGTGGCTTAGCAATAGGAAGCAAAGAGTGCAAATCAATGGTAAAAGATCTGACTGGGGATGTGTTACGAGTGGGGTCCCACAAGGATCGGTATTAGGTCCACTTTTGTTTATTATTTATATCAATGACTTAGACACAGGAATTAGTAGTGATGTTAGTAAATTTGCAGATGATACCAAGATCGGTAGAGTTATTGAGTCGGATCAGGACGCTAGTATTCTCCAAGGTGAACTCAACAGATTGTATGACTGGGCGGATAAATGGCAGATGGAGTTCAATGTAGGGAAGTGCAGTATTCTGAGTGTAGGTAGGAACAACCCCTCACATAACTATTGCTTAAATGACACACTCATAAGTAGGTCTGGGTGCGAGAGGGATTTAGGGGTCTTAGTGAGCTCTGATCTCCGTCCAAGGGCACAATGCATTCAAGCTAGAAATCGAGCTAATAGGGTACTGGGATTTATTTCAAGGAGCGTAAGCAACAGAAGCCCCGAAGTCTTCCTCAAACTATATTTAGCATTAGTTAGACCTCATCTTGACTATGCGGTTCAGTTCTGGTCACCTTACTATAGAATGGATATCAAAATGTTAGAATCGGTGCAGAGGAGGATGACTAAGATGATTCAGGGGTTGAGAAACTTGCCATAAGAGGAAAGACTCAAACAGTTAAACTTGCATTATCTAGAAAGGCGAAGGGTGCGTGGAGACATGATCGAGGTTTATAAATGGATGAAGGGCTTTAATAAGGGAGACATTCATAAGGTTTTGTTGGTAAGAGAACCGGGTAGGACACGAAGTAACGGGTTTAAACTGGATAAATTCAGATTCAACAGGGACATAGGCAAAAATTGGTTTACTAACAGGGTGGTGGATGAGAGGAATAGGCTTAGCAGTCATGTGGTGAGTGCCAATACAATTGTCACATTCAAAAATAGACTAGATAAATTCATGGACAGCGATATTAGGTGGGGTTAGATACACGGGAGCTTAGGGTCAAAGGAGCTGCCTCGTACAGGCCTACCGGCCTCATGCAGACTCCTGCGTTCTTATGTTCTTATGTTCTTATTATGTATTGCCACTTTATTTTACTTTACGTGTCAAGACATATGAAAGGTGAAGATGATAGGGTTGTGAAGACGATTGGACACTTTTACAACACCAACAAAGAAAACTAACACAACAATAACAACAACTACTACCAATACTACTTCTTCCAGTCATAAAGATGTATGTGTAATGTTATGGTGTCCTGTGCCATTGAGTGCACTGACAGACAGACAGACAGACAGACAGGCAGACAGGCAGTCAGACAGATAGATAGAGAGGGATAAATGAGCAGAGAAATAAAGGATGGAAGTGAAAAGGGAAGGAAGTCTCAAGAGAGAAAACGTAGGAATGAAAAAAAAAGGAAATGTTATATTGAAAGGGTGAAGAGGGGAGTGAGGGATAGGTAGATAGACAGGTAAAGATAGATAGGTACATACATACACAGATAGATAGATAGAGAGAAAAAAAAAGGAAAATGCCAAGACGAGCATAGCATGCCTGGGGTATACTTCATTGTAAGAGGAGGAAAGTGAAGGAAAAATGCTGCAGATATAACCAGAGAGAGAGAGAGAGAGAGAGAGAGAGAGAGAGAGAGAGAGAGAGAGAGAGAGAGAGAGAGAGAGAGAGAGAGAGAGAGAGAGAGAGAGAGAGAGAGAGCATCTCTGTTTGGATCTGACCGCAGAGACAAAGCCGTTCTTCCACTGGTAACCTTCCTCGTCCCCTTCTGTTCCATCTTCCTACCTCCACAGCCAGCGAGTGTGCGGACACACGGAACCGCGTGTACGCAATTCGGTGGTGCTCGCTAATGTGAGTCTTGGCCTCGTATACAGAAGGGACAGATAAACTTGGATTTATTTCTTTATATGTTACACGCTTAGAGGAGGTTGAGTTAATAATATTAGCTTTTAGCTCTCTAAACCCTTCATCAATGTCGTCAGTTACCCTGTTCAGCAGGTCATCGATGTATATCCAAGTCTGATAATTATTCTCCATGACAGTATTTACTGATAAAACTAATGGGTCATCCTCCATTCTTTGCCTTTCACGCCACATCTTAGAGAAGAAGCTTCTCTGCCTACTTCTAACTAAGGAGTGTAAAGGAGGATAGCCAGACTCAACATAGCATACATCATTGCACGTAGTTAACCTTACGTCAAGTAAATTTTTTAGTGACCAATTGTACAGCTTTTTTTATCGGCCTAAGGTCTGCATTCAGCCAGGACTCGCACCCGTATAAAATAGTTGACACCAAGCAAGCCTCAAATACACGTTTTTAACACGAAAAGGAATGTCATTATTCTTATTTAAAAAGGACACAATTTTGATGACGTGAGGCATCTTGGCATCTGCATGAGCTCTGACTGACGACGATACTGAACCATCGGCAGTGAACGGGAAGCCCAGGTACACATACTGAGCACACCGCTCCACCACCAAGCCGTCGATGTGCAATGGCTCGTTGTCCTCGGGGGTGCCGTGCATTACAAAAAAATTGGTCTTTGACTCATAAGAACATAAGAACATAAGAACGCAGGAGTCTGCAAGAGGCCGGTAGGCCTGTACGAGGCAGCTCCTTTGACCCTAAGCTCCCGTGTATCTAACCCCACCTAATATCGCTGTCCATGAATTTATCTAGTCTATTTTTGAATGTGACAATTGTATTGGCACTCACCACATGACTGCTAAGCCTATTCCACTCATCCACCACCCTGTTAGTAAACCAATTTTTGCCTATGTCCCTGTTGAATCTGAATTTATCTAGTTTAAACCCGTTACTTCGTGTCCTACCCGGTTCTCTTAGCAACAAAACCTTATGAATGCCTCCCTTATTAAAGCCCTTCATCCATTTATAAACCTCGATCATGTCTCCACGCACCCTTCGCCTTTCTAGAGAATGCAAGTTTAACTTTCTCGTTTACTTTCATCCCATACTCGCTGCTCTTGTCAAGGACTTGGCCTTTCTCTCCTCGCATCGCCTCGCGCGCCGCTCCAGGCCCGCCGAGGTGCCTCTCCCGCGGCCCAACGAGCCCGTCCATCGCCGCCACGGCCTCCCTCACGCCCGGCCCCGAAGACAACGAGGTGCGCCAGGTTTACCTCACGCTGGTTTAAGAAGTCAAGGTCACACACAGCCAAGCGACCTCAGCCTCCTTAAGCTTGTCGGGGATAAACGACACACCAAGTTCGTTTCCTTCACTGAATGGTTTGATAATGAGGAGAGTTGTGTCTCATCATCCTTACGTTGTTTTAAGAACTCAAGGTTGCACAGCCAAGAGTCCCTTTAGACTTGTCGGGGGATTAAATGGCATATCAAATTATTTTCCTTCACTTTCACTGGTTTAAATTAATTGAAGAAGTAACAGTCTCGTAACCAAACTAAAAGCATCAGGTTTTATTTTCCCCTTACGCCTGGTTTAATTAATAAGTAAGTTCATGTACATTTTTCCTTTTTGTTTTATATCAGAGTCACGTTTATTAGCCCACCTGAGAGGCCGTCCAACACCTGCGCGCGCCCGCAGGAGAGGGAAGAGGGAGGGAGGGACTGGTTGAAACGAATTGATGCCTGTGTTCGTTCGTCTCTTAAAAGCTTATGGTGACTTGTCTCTGCTAGTACCATTCTATTTTTCCTTGTGACGTCTCTTCTTCACTCCGGGTAACTTATTGATCGTGCATTTATTCGTTCATAGTGACGCGTATTGTTGTTTTGTTTTCATATAGTACAGAGGAAATGAGCCAACGTGCGGGGTCGTGGTGTTCCAGCAGCCCCGCGCGTCGCCCAAGGGTCCGGAAAGGGGTTCAAAGTGACTCGCCAGTTGTTGTTCACTCTCAAGAAGAAAACAAAAGTTATATATTTATTTTCCTTAAGTTTAAGTAATAGCACGACTCACTGGGGCAGGTGTGTGTGAATAGCGATGGTATTTATGACTTATTGATTGGTTATTGAATAGTTGTTATAGTCTCCCGTCTCGCCCTAGTGTCTGGTCAGCAGGTAACCACACTGGCCTAGCCTCGCCCAGCCGCCCGCCGCACAGCCGCCGCGTCTGCTCAGCTGGGCAGTCACGCTTTTGTTTCATGTGATTTACTCAATACACCGCCTTTAATAACAGTCCCATCGTATTTTTCATTCATACTTTCACTTAATTTTGGATAGAATTACTGCATACACCGTTCTCTTTGATTATGTTTATCCATTTAGGGGAAGGGAGAGGTGGCATTTGTTTAGTCAACCAGAAAAAGCGAGCGTTTTCTATCACTAATAGCCTCTGCCATTTAGCGTAACCCGTTTCTGGGTCGTGATCTGTAGAGTCCCTCATAGAGTCCCGACAACCTAAGATTTGGATGCCATTATTAGCCCTGTGTTTTCGCCGCGCTTTTCAAACACTAGCACACGCTCTCGCGGCGAAAACAGGTCCAATAATGGCGTCCAAATCTTAGGCTGTCGGGACTCTATCTATCAAGGGACTCTACAGATTATGACCCAAAAACGGGCTACGCTAAATGGAAGAGGCTATAAGCCTCACGTCACCCCGCCTCGTTGATTCGCATTCGTCTCTGCCCTCCAGTGGCCAGCCAATCAGCCAAGTGTGTGCGTGTATCTGTGTGTCCGTGTTTGTCTGTGGCGAGTAATCTGTGTCGAGGATGGAGCGGCGAGTGTCGGGCGTGAGGTAAGCCAGCCAATTAAGTGTCATGACAGAGCCATCAGCGTCACGAGCTGCTTGGCGGCGTGCACTTTTTGTAGGCAAGCGAGGAAGTGTTCGGGGAAGTACCGCCAGGCTGAAGGGTCGCCGGGACACTGTGTAGCCCGTATGTCAGGGTCCGGCGTCCTTGTGGGTAACGGATACGTATGATTAAGATTAAGGAAAGCAGAGTGATATCAAGGTATCATCATATATGGTAAAGTATCATTTAAACCTTAAGATTCCTCGTGTGTGTTTAGAATCAGACACTCCGCTCTGAATCGACAAGGGTTTGGAATCGATATTATTTTGTTGTGTAACAGACATACGATTAATATTATGCAAAGGCGAGTAGTGTCATGGTAGAGACATATTAAAATTGAGGTATGAAATAAATTAAGGTGTCAGCATAGTATAACAGTAAGGTGTCATATTTAATCTGTTAACCAAAGTGTTTCTAATATAATTAAAGTATAGGAGAGAGGCAAGGTGTTATTTTATAAAGAAATGAACAAAGTGTATATTGGTAACATACTTCCAGTCATATTCCCTTCCTCTACACAACGACTCGTTGCTTTCGAGACACCTCGCGAACCTCCTGATTCGTGTTCGGGCATCATCTGTTTGCAGGAACAGCGATATGCGGCCCATTTGTAGTTATTTTTTCTTCTGTTAGTAACAGTAGAACGCTGATATGCCAAGAAAAAAGTTTGAAGCGAAGTGTGTGAAGTTCATGGAAGGCAACAAGCACTTTTGAGGCTGCCGTTGATTGCCGACTTGGTAACAACTGTCACCTCTTAGTAAGGGACAGTGTGGAGTACGGCCACAAGTTATCGTTGCGACATCTTGAAGCGCTGTAGCAATTCCATACAGGAAAAACAAAACTCCTGTCCATCTTCGTGAAGTCTTGTTGGACATTTCGACACAAAAACGAGATAAACTTAAGTATGTCAACTTATTCATCCTTTAGAAACTTATCAGTCACAGCAGTCAGTCTGAACATCACCGAAACACATCCTAGAGAAACTTTGGAAGCCTTGATCCGAGGATTGTTATGTCAGTCTACTTTTAATGTTCAAAAAGTATTAGAAGTAGCCTGTTAATTAGTCATACTGAACAGAACAGAAAAAAAAATCGTAAGACGTCTTAATTAATCCAAGGAGAAATTGATATTAGTCTAGTTGCGTTCGGTAACAATATACCTCAGACAACCTTTTTAAAAGGAGTAAGCCCAAGAACTCTGGAACCCTCGAGTAAGCCACACCAAACAGAGCTGGAAAAGGAAAAGGTAAAACCGAGGACGTCTTGATCTGGACACACACGGACACGGGACAAACAGAATTTCCTCAACTCAAAACAAACACAGCGTCCAGCTCTTCAGTGGCCCGGGGAGCGAGTGAGGGAGAAACAGATCAAGGCGGGACACCGAAGGGCTGTGACGCGCATCGGTTACCGCTCGGCTGACAGGCGGCGGCGGGGAAGGAAGGAACAGAATCTCGGCGAATCAAAGTGAATGCCGGGAAGTTACTCGCCGCCGCGCTGAAACACTCGCATTGAGGGACGGAGGGCTGCCCTGCAAACCGCGCCTCCTCCGCCCCCTACCATTCCTCAAACCATTCCTCTTGCTACTTCTTCTCCTCCTCCTCCTGCTTCTGCTTCTGTTCCTCCTCCTCCTTATCTTCCTGTTGCTATTCCATTTCCTCCTCCTCCTCCTCCTCCTCCTCCTCCTCCTCCTCTTCCTCCTCCTCCTTCTCCTCCTCCTAAAGTGTTGCACATCGGAAAAAAAATAACAATTGCGTTCGGTACGTAATGAATAGCCAACAACTTTCTGCAGTAAGTAAAGAAAAGGATCTTGGAGTCACTATATCAAGCGATTTAAAGCCCGGTCAGCATTGTTCAGAGGTAGTTAAAACTGCAAACAAATTGGTTGGCTTCATCGGACGAGTCTTTAATAATAAATCGGAAAAAGTAATATTAAAACTGTATAATTCGTTGGTTCGACCCCGTCTAGAGTACTGTGTACAGTTTTGGTCTCCCTACTACAGAAAAGACATAGAAAAGTTGGAACGGGTTCAACGAAGAGTAACAAAGATGATTCCTAGGTTGAGAAATTTATCATATGAACAAAGGCTTAAAGAAGTAAATTTATTCAGTCTATCAAAACGAAGAATGCGAGACGATCTAATAGAAGTGTTTAAAATGTTTAAAGGATTCAGTGATATTAATGCGGAAGATTACTTCACAATTGATCGATCAAATAGAACAAGAAGAAATCACAATTTGAAGATAAGTGATAAAAGATTCTCGTCGCACGAAGCTAAACACTTTTTCTTCAATCGAGTTGTTAATGTTTGGAACTCTCTACCCTGTGATGTCGTTGATAGTACAACAGTTACGGCCTTCAAGAATAGATTAGACAAGTGTTTTGAATCCAACCAGCAACTAAGATATTACTCATTGTCGTAATAACGTTAAGTTCTTTCGAATACTGGTGTCCTTATCCGCGTTTATCGCCCGGTTAGTGGTAGCAGTAATGGCAGTTCTTTCCTCTTTCCTACATAATTTCCATGCAGTTTTTCCATGCTGCACGGTTCTTTTTCCTTTCCTGCCAGCTTTGGCTGGAGGGATGGGGGGTGGGGAGGAGCCTTCGCCTTTGCTGTCCTTCATCTTCCACCTTTGATTAGATAGTTAGTGTAGCTTGTCACAAACAGCCTCGTAAGGACCAGCAGGACTGCTGCTGTTTGTTCTTTCTTTGTGTTTCTTTGTCTTCCTTGCTTCTTTCCAGAGTTCACGCTCTTTCATTATTCTTTCTCATTCCCTGTTTATGTTTTCCTTCTGCACTTGTTTCCTGTCTTTCGTTTCCTGCTTCGGCTATTTTTTACTATTTTGTTTTTTTTCTTTCCTTTGTCTCTATCTTACCCTTTACTAATTTTTTTCCTTTAGTTTCCTGTTGTTTCTTCTTTTGTACACTTATTTTCCCCGATTTCCTTCCCTTCACCCTTTTTTAGTATATCCATTTTCCTTTCCCTCTCTTTCCTTGAGCATTACATTCCCCTTCCCTCTTCCCTTTCTTCCTCTCTTTCCCGGGGGCTTCGTGGTGCAGTGGTTAGCACACTTGGCTCACAACCGAGAGAGCCCGGGTTCGACTCCCGGGCGGAGTGGAAAAATTTGGGCGGCTTTTCCGATACCCTACGCCCCTGTCCACCCAGCAGTGAATGGGTACCAGATATTGATCCGGGGTTGTGTCCCGTCTCCTGGGATCTGTTCCCTTCTATAATTCCTTCCCCTTTTGTCTCTCTCCGGCATATGACCACAGATGTTGCGCCGACTGAACGAAACTTTCCACCTTTCCTCTCTTTCCCTCACTCCTTTATCCCCAGTCTCACTATTCACGTTTCCTCTTCTCCTTCACTCATCTCCATTCCCCTTAACTCTCCTTCTCCCTTCCCTCTTTTCCCTTCTCTTTCTCTCCCTCTTCTCTCCTCATTCAACTCTTCTCCCTCCTCCCTTCCTCTATTATTGTTCTCTCTCCTCTCTCCTCTCATATCTTCTCTCCTTGTCCACTCCTTCTCTTTCCTCCCTTCCTTTCGTCCCTTTTCTTTATCTCTCCATCCGTCTCTTCTCCCTTCTCACTTCTCTTTCCTTCGTCTTTTCATCCTCCTGCCCTTGTTTTCTCTCATCATTCGTCTTCTCCCTCTTCCCCCTTCGCTTTCTATCAACCCTTCACCCTTCTCCCCTCTCCTTACCTCCCCTTCATCCATCTCCTGTCTACTCTGCCCGGCCCTTCATCCAATCTCATTCATCTCTCCCCTTCCATCCTTCCCTCCCATCCGCTTCTCTCCTTTCCTTTCCCTTCCCCTCCCATCCCCTTTCCTCCCCTCCCCTCCCCTCCCCTCCCCTCCCCTTCCCTTCCCTCCCCTCCCTTTCCCCTCCCCACATCCGTCACCCCGCCAGGTGCATAGATATTACCTGAAGGGAGTTACAGGTGACCAGTCCGGGGTGATACACAACTCCCCTCACCTGCACCCCATCACTTCTCATCACCCGCTCTTTCCATCACTTCCGAGAATGTTGTTGACTGTTTTCGTTTTAACTTGAACTGTCCCTTTTTTTGTTTGTTTGTTTTCATGACTTTCGCACATTTTCCCCATTTTTTCCCTTTTCTTTCCATCATTCCCCTATTTTTTATTTGGCTCTTCATTATTTCTTCTCACTCCCCTAATTTCTTCCCTTTTTATCCTTTATTTCTTTTCCTTTTAGTCCTTGAGTCTGGGGGGTTGATCGGTACCATATTTGGGGAGGAAATCTCATAGTGATTAACTGAAAGACAAATGTCTATAGTCATCAAAAATGTATGATAGCACTCTATATCTCTTAGCCCTCCCTGTGATATCAGCCATTTATTTGGTATCAGTTGAATATCTGCTCATCTGTACCAGTTAGAAGCATGTTAATGTTACAGAGCTCCGAATTTCTTTTTATAGAACTTCATTTCTTTCATTACAATAAGGTGATCGTTCCTGATATTGATGGGCTGACTAATACTTCACATTATGTAGCTTATGAGCTTTCCTTTGATACCAGTATGAGATCTGTAGCTATTATATTAAGAGAGTTATTTGACGTTAAAGTAACCACTATGAAAGTCATGTTAACGAACAAAACGTTAAAAAATCTTCAAGTGACACATGTCTGAAGTCGGGCTTAAGTTCTTTGAAATGTGAGTAAAATCATAGAAATGGCGTTGCAATCTTTTGATTAATGAACATAATATCCATTACATTGCATATCATTGTATATTTAGCTACACTATTTACAGTGTTCTTCAAAGTCATACATGACTTCATGTATCACTTGAAGAGTTGATTGATTGAAGACATCTAATCCCACCTAATATCGCTGTCCATGAATTTATCTAATCCATTTTTGAATGTGACAGTTGTATTGGCACTCACCACATGACTGCTAAGCCTATTCCACTCATCCACCACCCTGTTTGTAAACCAATTTTTGCCTGTGTCCCTGTTGAATCTGAATTTATCCAGTTTAAACCCATTACTTCGTGTCCTACCCGGTTCTCTTACCAACAAAACCTTATGAATGTCTCCCTTATTAAAGCCCTTCATTCATTTATAAACCTTGATCATGTCTCCACGCACCCTTCGCCTTTCTAGAGAATGCAAATTTAACTGTTTGAGTCTTTCCTCGTATGGCAAGTTTCTCAACCCCTGAATCATCTTAGTCATCCTCCTCTGCACCGATTCTAACTTTTTGATATCCATTCTATAGTAAGGTGACCAGAACTGAACCGCATAGTCAAGATGAGGTCTAACTAATGCTAAATATAGTTTGAGGAAGACTTCGGCGCTTCTGTTGCTTACGCTCCTTGAAATAAATCCCAGTACCGTATTTGCTCGATTTCTAGCTTGAATGCATTGTGCCCTTGGACGGAGATCAGAGCTCACTAAGACCCCTAAATCCCTCTCGCACCCAGACCTGCTTATGAGAGTGTCATTTAAGCAATAGTTATGTGAGGGGTTGTTCCTACCTACACTCAGAATACTGCACTTCCCTACATTGAACTCCATCTGCCATTTATCCGCCCAGTCATACAATCTTTTTAGCTCAGCCTGGAGAATACTAGCGTCCTGATCCGACTCAATTACTCTACCGATCTTGGTATCATTTGCAAACTTACTAACATCACTACTAATTCCTGTATCTAAGTAATTGATCTAAATAATAAACAAAAGTGGACCTAATACCGTACCTTGTGGGACCCCACTCGTAACACATCCCCAGTCAGATCTTTTACCGTTGATTTTCACTCTTAACTTCCTATTGCTTAGCCACGCCTTGACCCAGTTCAAAACTTTACCCTCTGCTCCGTGAGCCTGTAATTTAAGCAACAGTCGTTGGTGAGGAACTTTGTCAAACGCTTTACTAAAATCAAGATAGATTACATCATAATTTTCATTTCTGTCAACCGCCTCAAATACTTTATTGTAGAAGGACAAGAGATTGGTGAGGCATAACCTACCTTTTGTGAACCCATGCTGCGAGTCGTGAATTAAGCTATGTTTCTCTAGATGCTCCCGAATGTTCCATAGGCTTGGCACATATACCGACAGTATATACCGACATCTTAAAGATGTCAGTTAGTGGGTTACTGAGTACCTCACTTAATTCCTTTAACACCCTTAGAAATATCCCGTCAGGACCTGGCGACTTGTTCTTCTTAAGCTTATCTATGTCATCCTGAACTACATGCCTGGTAATGATTATATCCCTCAATTTATCGCCATTCTCGCCCTCGTACACCTGAACCCTTTCCGTTATAGTCGTTCGATCCTCCTGTGTGAATACTGAAAGGAAGTAGTCGATCAACAATGTGCTAATATTTTCGTAATTTTCCACTGGCTTGCCTGTGTTTGTTTTCAGCGGTCCAATTTTCTCCCGTGTTCTTGTTCTATACATCTGAAAGAAGCCCTTAGGATTACTTTTCGCCTCATTTGCTACTTAGATCTCATAGTTCCTTTTTGCTATCCTGGTGTTTTCCTTAACTAATCTAGATAGTTCGACGTACCGGCCCCTTAGATGTGTTTCACCATTCTTTATTTTCTGATAAATTCCCTTCTTTAACCCTATCTCGTGTTTTAGTCCACGAGTCATCCACTTAGGGTCATTGTTTTCTTTTCTAAGTGTTCGCTGCGGTATATGCTGTCCTTGCCCCTCTACTATTACTCTAACTAAGTTATTGTAAGACATTTCTACCTGGTTCTCCTGCCTCTCCAATCCGCAGTTCTGGCCCTCATGAATCCCTAAATTATCCCAGTTTACCCCTTCAAGATGTCTTCGAAGCCCCTCGTAATTTGCTCTTCTAAAATCTGGCACTAACACTGGGTTTGGTTCGCGGGTTACCGCCCAGTCTAAGATAAAACGAACCGTTCTGTGGTCACTATTTGCTAACTCTCCGCCCACCTCCAACTCACGTAGCAAGTTCCCATTATTGGTTAGGACTAAGTCTAATATGTTATCTCCTCTGGTAGGCTCAGTAACTACTTGCTTAAGGAAATTATCTTGTATAACTTCAAGAAAATCCTCGGCTTCCAGGTCACCCACTAGGTCTTCCCAGTCTATTCCTATAATTAAAGTCAGCCATTACGCAGATAGTCAAACATGCTATATTATTCTGAAACTTCATTTCGTAAGGCTTCATTTCGATATAGAACATGCCCTACCAAAGGTAATGTATTGTGCTACAAGAAAGAAAAAAACCTCTAAGTCACAAGTGATACCAAAGAAATGGCTGATATCACAGGAGGGCTGAGAGATATAGAATGCTATCATGCATTGTTGAAGACTATAGACATTTGTCTTTCAGTTAATCACTGAGATTTCCTGACCAAATATTGTACCGATGGCTAAAATTTTGAGACCAGGTTCATGGACTATTTCCTTTTTAACGCTTTTCTTAAATCCTTCCCAATTTCTTGATTTCCCTTCTTTCTTTCCTTTTTTACCGAACTTTATTCCTTTACTTCTTCCTTATTTCATTTCCCTTCCTTCGTTACCTTTCCCTCACTCCTCACTTTCTTCATTTCTTATTTTTTTTCTTTAACTTTCTCTCGTTCCTTGCAGTTTTTCCTCTCTCTGATTTCATTTGTTTCTCGTATTATATTCCTTCCTACTTCCCCTCCCCCTCTTCTTCCCCATTCCCTCCCAGGGTGGATTGCGTGACCAATTTGAGGTAGAACGGAAAGAGAAGGGAAAGAGAGGGGAAGGTTGAGGAAAGGGGAAGAGAGGGAAGAGAAGGAAGGGGAGAGTGAAGGGAGAGAAGGTGGGGATGGAAAATGGGAGCGAGCCTAAAGAGGAAGGAGAGTATTGCTGTGTTTATTGTTAGTTGTAAGAAAGAGAGAGAGAGAGAGAGAGAGAGAGAGAGAGAGAGAGAGAGAGAGAGAGAGAGAGAGAGAGAGAGAGCGCAAATACAGCCAAAGGCAGGCAAAGAAAACAATAAACAAAGGTGGAAATGGACGAAAGACAAACAGTCGTAAAAAGACAAAACACAAAAGCCATCATTAGGAGGAATAGCATTATAGCCGCGAGTAACCTTCCCTTGAATGTGCCTTATTTGCATTATATGTTCATAAAGTAATAAATCAAGGGAACAATACATAAATAATACAATAATTACAACAAAACAACAATCGGGATACAATACAAGGGAGAAAATATTGCCGCCAGAAATACTTAATCTATAAACACAACATAAATCGAAGGAAAAACATAATCAAACACAAAAAAACTCACTCCAATTAAACTGCAATAAAACACTAACAAATAAACTAAATTTTACATCCACCAAAAGGTTTCCAATTATATCACTTTTTTTCCTCCACGCCCCGAGTCCATATGAAAAAAATCTATACCAACCAATACGTTTCCTATCATCTCTCTTTATTTCCAACATTGCAACGCCATGTGAGAAAAAAAAAACTTAAATCTCTAAGCACGAATAACTTAAACCCAGTCACCCTTTTTGTCCCACGCCGCCGCTTCAAGTCAGTGCGTGAATAATAAATACAAAACTCCTTCAATATAAAAAAGAAGTGTATTGCCTTTCCTAAGCTTCCCACGATCGCCTTTTTGCAGCCTCCATCCGGCGTCATGTCATGGCTCGGCGGTGGGTGCGGGCCCGGGTTCGGTTCCCCGCTTTGCCTCGTGTCCCGGAGAGGCGGCGGGAATGTGATGGCCTCTTGTGTTCCCTTGAAATGTTGATCTTCTTGGGGCGGGGACGGAAAGGGGAAATAATGGGGGTGAGGGGAAGGAAGAGGGAGGGAGTAGAAAGGGTAAGATTGTGGTGGTGGTGAGGAGGGGGTGCGTACAAGAGGAGGAAAAGTAGGTAGAGGAGTAAGGTGAGGTGAAGGTGGTAGTGTTGATAGTGGTGGTGGTTGTGGTGGTGCTAAAAGGAGGATGAGGGAAGGTGAAGAGGAGATAGGGTGGAGAGGAAAGAGGAGGAGGAGGAAGTGAAGGTTAAGTAGGAGACTGAAAAGAAGAAGAGGAGGGGAAAGAAGAAAGATTAAATAAAGGAAAAATATTAGGAAGGAAAGTTTAAAAACAGGAGCAGGAAGAGAAAAAGGATAAGAAAGGAGGAGGAGGAGGAGGTGAAAGAACATAAACATAAAGAAGAGTAAGAAGAAAACAATAACGAGAATCGAAGAAGGGGAAAAAAGGAAAACATATAGATAAGGAGGACATAAAGTAGACTGAGAAGTTGAGAGGTGTTAAAAGAAGGAAAAGGGAATACCCTTAAACATCTATTTTTATTTCCCTTTTTCTTCGTCTCCCTCTCTCACTTCCTTATTCTTGTTCGCCCTTTTCGTCCCTCGTCTCCTCCTCCCCAGATAACTCAAGCATGATCACGTCACCTTCCCCTCCCCACACCTGTTCCCTCTTCCCACCTGTGTCAGCCGGCCCTCTGCCGCCGCGCCTCACCCCAGAAGCAGTAGAGGGACGTCAAGGCTACTCAGGTCACTTTTTTTTCATTGACTCCTTATTTTATTGTATCAGTAAATGCGATTGTAGTGGTTAGGATGCAACCCCCGCCCCCCCCACCTCCTCCCAAGAAACCAGCTCTAACCCAACGCCAACAAACCCACACCCTCAGCCCACCACGCCGCCGCGTGGGTTTAGCGGAGACAAAATATGGAACTAATCCAAGTCGCCGCCGCCTCCCACGAGAGATTAAACCCGGCGAGTAATGACCAAATTAACCACGGCGGCCGCGATGCGCCATCAGTACGTGGCAGGATATTAAACCAGTAGCCCGGCGGCGAGGAACAGCGGCAACGACAACAACAGGAGCGGTAATAGTAATAATGGCAGCGAGAAAGTCATATTAAAACCTTGTGTTGTGAAACAGCAAGCAAGAATAAAATAACAATAGGAGTAAAAGCAGTAGTGACAGGAATAAGAACCAGTGTTATAGTAGGATATCAATGTATTATTATTATTTAATATCACCACGAATTAGGCATACAATTGTCAATGGAAAAACCCACGACAGATAGATCACGCCACCTTATAGGAATGTCGTCCGTCAGTGTTTACCGTCTCAGTTTTGTATACTTCGCACTCCGATGGTGCGCGGAGGTCACCTTGACATACGTGACCAATTGTAACAATTATTTTCCAACCTGTAACTCGTCACTCCTTCACGAGAGTCCGGCTGACACACAACGACAGTCGCTCTCGCTCCGACGCTTCTTGTACATAAAGGCTACGAATATAATTCGCCTTAAGGAAGCTGAAGTCTTAATCAACACCCTTTAAACGCCTCCCGACAAGCCCGTTACACCAGCAGTGGAAAGAAATGTTAGCAACACAGTGTCAAGAAAACAACAACAACAACAACAACAGGAAATAAAGCGATACTGAAGCTCTACTTAACAACAAACAAAAAGAATGAAAGCAGCGGTGACAGGAACAACAAACTGCCTTTCAAAGAAACAGTAACAACAACAACAGCAGCAGGAACAGTAATGACGCCAGCGAGAAAAAGAGCAGTGACATTGAAGCCCCGCGTCGTGAAACTGCAAATAAGAATTAAAGCAGCAGTGACAATAATAGGAAACAACAGGTGAAGGAAAATAAAGCAACAACAAAAAAAAAGAGGGAAAATAAGACCACCAAAAAAAAAAAAAAAAAACAGTGATACTGAAACCCCTTGTCTTGAAACGGCGAACAGCAATGAGACTAAAAGCAGTAATGGCAGGAATAAAAACAACAACAATTGAAAGAGATAATAAAAAAGAGTAGTATCAACAAAAAACAACAACGAAAAAAATGTCATATTAAAACTCCATATCTCAAACAACAAACAGCAAGGAAAACAGCAGCAGAGAGAAACCGAGTGCCCAGTTATGATCTTCCCCTTACACAAAATTATTATCATACCCATGCACAACACCAATTAATCATTTCCATGCTACTCACATAAAACCATGCACCAACACCTTACCCCCGTGCACAACACCAAGCGACCATTTCCATGCTACTCACATAAAACCATGCACCAACACCTTACCCCCGTGCACAACACCAAGCGACTATTTCTATGCTACTTACATAAAACCATGCACCAAAACCTTACCCCCGTGCACAACACCAAGCGACCATTTCCATGCTACTTACATAAAACCATGCACCAACACCTTACCCCCGTGCACAACACCAAGCGACCATTTCCATGCTACTCACATAAAACCATGCACCAACACCTTACCCCCGTGCACAACACCAAGCGACCATTTCCATGCTACTTACATAAAACCAGGCACCAACACCTTACCCCCGTGCACAACACCAAGCGACCATTTCCATGCTACTTACATAAAACCAGGCACCAACACCTTACCCCCGTGCACAACACCAAGCGACCATTTCCACGTCCCTACACAAACACAGCCAACCATTTTCTCCCTTTTTCTGTTGGCAGGGTGAAGGGTGAAGGCGGAGGTGGGGCGATTAAATGAAGGAAAAATAAAGAAAAAAAAATGTTTAATGAAGCGTCTGAAGAAAAGTGTGTCTGCAGAACTTCGTCCCCTTGACCTCAGTGAGGTAAGTGACTATTATTTTTGTCTGGGAGAAGGAGGAGGAGGAGGAGGACATAGGAAGAACAGACACCAGAAGACCTATCGGTCTATGACGAGGGTGTCTGTTTACTACCGCTACTACTAGTAATCTACATGTGGTAGGACAGGACAGAATAGATGAAGGCTCCTCCCCACCCACGTCTCCCTCCGGCAACGTGCCGGCAGGAAATAGTTAGAAGAGAGCACCATGTACCTTTAAGGAAGAAAGGGACATGGAAATTTTACAGTAAAGAGAGAAATAAGAGGAAATTACTACCCTTAACTTACACTACTGGTAACCTAAGCTGTGGGGGAAAATGACTTCATTACACAAGAACATAAGAACACAGAAACACAAGGAGACTGTAAGAGGCCGAGTGGCCTACACAGGGCAGCCTCAGGATCCCCCCTAATACTCACGATGGGTGAGGTGTAGTTTCAGGGGCACAGGTGGAGGCTTGATCCTCGTTTTACCGACGGTACTAGGCACGGCACCAGTAACCTGTCACCTTACTGCACCCACACCTCACTCCACCTGTCATGCGGACATTAACTGTTGCTTTACTCTATTGTAAACTTACGCTACTTGCAATCTAGGTTGTGGGGGAGAATAATATGGATTTAGGTTGACGTCTTGCTGCAATCTGGCTGAAAACATGCGAAGAAGGGTCAGTATAATCTTATATCTCTGAAGTACTTATCCAATGAAGACTTGAAGCTATTGATACTCTGCGCGCTAACTACTGACGGTGGGAGTCTATTCCAGTGATCGACGACTCTATTATTGAAAAAACTTTTGCGTATCAATGTGTTATATCGGTTTCCCTTTAACTTCATACCGTTGCTGCGTGTTATTGTGTTGGTGTCTCTCTGAAATAGACTATCTGGTTTAATGTTGTCGAATCCATTAAGGATTTTGAACACTTCAATTAAGTCCCCTCTTATCCTTCGCTTTTTTAGGGAAAACATATCTAAACGCTTTAAACGCTCGTCATATGGCAAGTTTCGGAGCGCTGGAATTTGTTTGGTTGCTCGTCGCTGTATCCTTTCTAGCAAAACTTGATCTTTGATATAGTTCGGTGACCAGAACTGAACGGCGTATTCTAGGTGTGTTCTTACAAATGCTAAATATAATCTCTTTATAAGTTCGGGTGATTTATAATCAAAGTTTCTTGATATTAATCCCAACATCATATTGGCTTTTTTACTCGCTGCAGAACATTGATCACTCATTTTAAGAGTGTTACTGATAATGACACCAAGATCTTTTTCTTGTTTTACTTCGCTAAGCTCATGGCCTTGAATCTGATATTTAAAGTTAGGATTTTTTTCACCTATGTGCATTACTTTACATTTATCTACGTTAAAACTCATTTGCCATTTTTCGCTCCAGTCGACAAGTCTTATTAAGTCTGATTGAATATTCTCGCAACTTTGACTGTTCATTACCGTACCTCCTAATTTGGTGTCGTCGGCGAATTTGGCTACTTTTGATAGTGTATCAGTTTCTAAGTCGTTCACGTAAATTATGAATAGTGTTGGCCCCAGGACCGAACCTTGGGGCACGCCACTGGTGACGGGTTGCCAATCCGATGCTTCACCATTAAGAACTACACGTTGTTCTCTGTCGCTGAGCCAGTCATGAATCCACGCACATAGATGGTCGTTAATACCGTGGGAACGCAGTTTAGAAATAAGCCTAACGTGAGGAACTTTAGCAAACGCTTTCTGAAAATCTAGGTAAATTACGTCATATGGGTTTCGGGCGTCCCAACATGTATAAACATCGTTGAAAAAAGTTAATAGGTTGATAAGGCAAGACCGATTACTACGAAATCCGTGCTGACTATCAGTTATCAAATCATTTGATTCAAGGAAAGTGATCATTTTATCCCTGATTATTTTTTCGAATAGTTTAATTAGGACAGACGTAAGGCTGATAGGACGATAATTACTGGCTTGTTTTTTATCTCCTTTTTTAAAGATCGGGGTAATATTGGCCTTTTTCCACTCGAGAGGCACACTGGCCTGTGCTAATGACTTGTTGAATATTAATGTTATGGGTAATTCTAGCTGTTGACTACATTCTCTCAACACGCGAGGAGATAAATTGTCGGGGCCCGGAGAGGAGGAGGAGTAGGAGTAGGAGGAGTAGGAGGAGTAAAACATGGACTAGCAGGCCGCAAAAAGCTTGTTGGCTCTATACTAGGCTGCCTGCGTTCAGTGATTTAAGCAATCCGTTTGCCATAGGAGTGGCTTGCAGGGAATGATTAAAGCACTTGTGTATCTACTATTGGGAACGTTCAGTTCACTCCCGATGCAGCAAAGTGGCGATCAATGCGTTTCTTGAAGGAGTTGATGGTCCCTGCGCTAACCACTTCTGCAGGAAGGCTGTTCCAGTGGCGAACAACTCTATTCGAGAAATAACTCCTGCCGATGTCGGTGTTGCATCGCTTTGCTTGAACTGTTTTTCCGTTGTTTCTTGTTCTCAGGTTGGTTTGTAGCGTGAAGAGTTTGGAGTGATCAACGTTGCTGAGCTTGTTCAGGTACTTAAAGACTTGTATCATGTCTCCCCGCAGGCGTCTCTTTTCCAACGTGAAGAGGTTGAGTCGCTCGAGTCGCTCTTCATAGGGCTTTGTCCTCAGTGATGGTATCATCTTCGTGGCGCGGCGCTGTACTCTCTCAAGTAATTCAATGTCTTTCCTGTAATTAGGAGACCAGAATTGCACGGCGTATTCCAGGTGGGGCCTTACCAGCGAATTATACAAGGATAACATAGCTCCTGGCGTCTTGTATTCGAAGTTCCTCGCTATGAACTCAAGCATTGTATTGGCTTTCTTACAGGCGGACTTGCAGTGCTTTGTTTGTTTCAAGTCACTGCTGATGGTGACTCCGAGGTCTCTTTCCTCTTGCACAACATGTAGTGGTTCGCCACCCATGTGGTATGTGTGGTTGCTGTTTCTGGATCCGATATGCATTACTTTACATTTGGCAGTGTTGAAGGACATCTGCCATTTTTCTGAGTAGGTGGAGGAGGAGGAGGAGGAGGAAGAGGAGGAAGAGGAGGAGGAAGAGGAGGAGGAGGAGGAGGAAGAGGAGGAGGAAGAGGAGGAGGAGGAGGAGGAGGAGAAGGAGGAGGGAGGAGGAGGAACAAAGGGAACAAAAAGTAAGAACAAACAACAGCAGACCTGATGGTCCTTGCGAGGCTGTTTGTGACAAGCTACACTAACTATCTAATCAAAGGTGGAACATGAAGGACAGCAAAGACGAAGGGTTCCCCCCCCAACCCCTCCAGCCAAAGCTGGCAGGAAAGGAAAAAGAACCATGCAGTTTGGAAAACTGCATGGAAATTATGTAGGAAAGAGGAAAGAACTACCATTACTGCTACCACTAACCGGGCGATAAAAACGGACAAGGACACCAGTATTCGAAAAAACTTAACGTTACTACGACAATGAGTAATATATCAGATGCTGGTTGGATTCAAAATACTTGTCTAATATATTCTTGAAGGCCGTAACTGTTGTACTATCAACGACATCACAGGGAAGAGAATTCCAAACATTAACGACTCGACTGAAGAAGAAGTGCGACGAGAATCTTTTACCACTTATTTCGAAATCGTGATTTCTTCTTGTTCTATTTGATCGATCAATTGCAAAGTAATCTTCCGCATTAATATCACTGAATCCTTTGAACATTTTAAACACTTCTATTAGATCGTCTCGCATTCTTCGTTTTGATAGGCTGAATTTTTTTTTTTTTTTTTTTTTACATTGCAGCCTATTGCGCCGGTAGGCTTCTTCCAGGTGGATCCTGATGGTCGGTCCAAGGCTTCTTTCCGGTAGGTCCTGATGGTCGGCCCAGCCCGTTCTGGCGCAGGCGAGTGTTTTATAGTGGCGCCATCTTGCATTGGCTCATGCTGCCCTCCCAGAGCTCATCTTTGATCCTAGAATCTAGAGTCCGGGTTGATAGGTGGTCTTCTGGACAGCATGTGGGTAGTTTTAAGCCACTCGGCGGCGGCTGAAAAATCCCAGCTTGGTGGCACCGGGCGGGGATTGAACTCGCGTCCTCCTGAACACGAGGCCGTTACTTTGACGACTCAGCCACCGCCTCCCCACGACTCAGCCACCGCCTCCCCAAAAAGGGAATAAATTTACTTCTTTAAGCCTTTGTTCATAAGATAAATTTCTCAACCTAGGAATCATTTTTGTTATTCTCCGTTGAACCCGACGATTTGTCACCCAGGCCCAAGCAGCAATTACTCAAGCCACTCACCGCCATCTATAATTTGACAATACAACAAAATAAAGTTCCCGAAGACTGGAAGCAAGCGAACGTAACACCGATCTACAAAAAGGGAGACGAGAACGAGGCCTTAAATTACAGGCCAATTAGCTTGATTTCAGTGTCGGGAAAAGTTCTCGAGGAGATTATCAGAGACAAACTCGTCAAGTTTCTTGAAGTCAACAATATAATTTCCGATGCTCAGCACGGTTTCAGGAATAAGTGCTTATGCTTAACCAACGTACTGAATTTCTTCAAGAGTATATATGAAAACTGGGATAATAATATCCTAAGCGATGTTATCTCCTCCTTGAATTCCTTTTCTCCAGCAGCAAAGTGCGTATCTCATCTACTAAGGAGTCGGCGTGTATAAGGAGAACAAGGACTTGTACCGCATAATGGACTCAGCGCTACAGTGATGCTTTGTGTATTACCCAGAATGAATGGATGAAATGTACGAATGAGTCAATGAACAGTGGGATGAAAGGAGGCGCTGAATGAACTGTACAAGAACGAGGAGCCTGTAAGTAAACTAAAAGAGACAATGCTGCTGCTGACGATGATGAGGTAGGAAGAGGAAGTGCTCTGAAAGGGAGAAATGTTGGATGCACAATGGGAAAATTATTGAAAGGGAAAACCAAAAGAAAAAAATGAAGGGAGGGAAATGTAAAAGCAGGAAAGGAAATGTGAAAGGTGGAAAACTTGCTAAGTAATTATTTAACAAAGACAAAGTTCAAAAGAAAATTCAGGAGAGGATTAAAAAAGAAAATTAAGATACGAGAATAACCACAATAGGAAAAAATGTAAAAATAAATTACACAAATCAGAAATTATGAAGGAAGAAAAAAACCTAATGAAAGAACAAAAAAAAGTGAATTTAGCAACTTCAGTGAAAATAATGAAAGGCTTGTTTTAAATTTTTAAATCACGTTACTTTCGCACATGATATACAAAATAGAAAGATATGACAGTGAAAACATACCAACTTAAGGAAGGTGAAAACAGGAATGGCAAATAAAAGGAAAAATAAATATGGTACATGACGAAGAGAGACGTTCAATTTTTATGCTTTATTCTCTTTCGTGTCTCTCCTTCAGGCAGTTCTTTCAGCCAGGCGAATATGTGACTCCCGGAATGGTTCCTAGTCACGTCTCTCTCTCTCTCTCTCTCTCTCTCTCTCTCTCTCTCTCTCTCTCTCTCTCTCTCTCTCTCTCTCTCTCGCCTCTTTTCCCCTCGTCCCCGTTAAAGGTATTGTTTTGATGTCGAGCCCAGGACGAGGTATGTGGCACCCTCTTGAGGCCTACCTGAAGGACTCTTGAAGCTGAAACCAATAGAAGGAAAGGGCTCTTGTGGGGGTTCACAAGGTCCGACAGGTTATTGGAGAAGGTAAGGGTGTCGGTAACCTGGGATGGAGAGAGGTAGGAACAGGGGGAAAGAGGGAGAGAGGGAGGGAATGAAGGAAAGACTGAAAAGCAGTGAAATGATGAACGGGTATAGGATATGACAAAAATGGATATAAAGAGAATTTCGAGAGAGAGAGAGAGAGAGAGAGAGAGAGAGAGAGAGAGAGAGAGAGAGAGAGAGAGAGAGAGAGAGAGAGAGAGAGAGAGAGAGAGAGAGAGAGAGAGAGGGGGACACACACACACACACACACACACACACACACACACACACACAATTGACCAACTTTCCCCAACCTCCACACCCTCGCTCGCCGTGTGCAGGTCAGGTCGCTGGAGGTCAAAGGAGGTCACGTCACGCCAGACTGATGCACGTTAAGGGTGATTGGCTCAGCAGGTCAAGCTCGTTAACACCAAAGGGATTCGAGTGTCGCTGGTTAATGGGCGTGAGGAAATTAATTGGCCTAGTGTTGCGTTGCGTGTTTATGTTACAGTGTTGAAGTTGTTTGGGGCTTTTGGGTCAGATGGTTTTGAAATAGGTCGGGTGATGCTGCCTTGTTTGCGTGAATGAATGTGTTTGTAAGGCATTTTTTTTTTACAGCAAAGGAGACAGCACAAGGGCACAAAAAAAGGAAACTAATAAAAAAAAGCCCGCTACTCGCTGCTCCTGTAAAGAATCCGAAGAGGTGGCCGAAAGGGGGTCAACTACGGGAGTTTTATTTTATTAAGTTTTACATAAGAACATAAGAACATAAGAACGCAGGAGTCTACAAGAGGCCGGTAGGCCTGTACGAGGCAGCTCCTTTGACCCTAAGCTCCCGTGTATCTTACCCCACCTAATATCGCTGTCCATGAATTTCTCTACATAGCTGGGCGTTATCGCGATAAGTTATCGCGATACTTTATCGCTGATAACAAAATCGGATTATCGACCATCCGCTACTTATTTAAATATATATCGGTATCTTCGTTACTTTTGTAACCAAACTAGCGATAATCGCTACTTTTTTTCCGCCTCTCAGAAAAAAACGTTGTGTCCCTACTGCGCATGCGTGGCCCGGTGTTGTATGAAAAAACTTCGGGGTATGAAATATCTTCGGTGATGAGATTTCATACTTAGATCATGAAAATTAAAACACTAGGTTATTTTTTTTTATGCTACTCAAAAATCAATATATCATAGAGAAAAATCATTTAACTTTGCCCCCAAAATGATTATTCACTGCCTCAAATTTGATATTCCATATTCGTTTGTGACCATGCCATGATACTGAAGGCACCCGGTGTTGTGTTATTTGGTGTCCCATCGTCAAAAGCTGGCGCTTTTGTTTACAAACACTGGTCTCTCGTGAACTGCGCATGCTCAGACCATTCAGTGTAGACCTGTACAGTCTCACAATGCTTTTTTAACACATTAAGAGTTGCTGGAAAGCTGAATCAAACATACAGTACCACCATCCTCGCTGTTTCTAGAACGACGTACACTCTGTACATATAAATACAACTCGTACAGAGTGTCGTTCTAAAAACAGCGAGAATGGTGGTAGTTGTACTATATGTCTGATTCAGCCTTCCAGCAACTCTTAATTACGGTTTAAAAGCTTTGTGAGACTGTACAGGTCTACGCTTGCTGGTCTGAGCATGCACCGTTGACGGTGGGGACGCCAAATAACACAACACCGGTTCAGGCATTTCTAGTATTACCGTCCATATGTATGTGCCAACGTGTGGTTTTAAGGTTTTGTAAGTTTCCTAAAATACAGATAATGAAAATTTTAATTAATCAATGTTGTTCTATCTGAAATATCAATATAGTATCGTTTTCGCCTATCGGACTTATCGCTAGCTAGTATCGGAATTGTGGATTTATATCGGGTATCGGTTATCGGTTATCGCCTATATTTGTGTCTATAGTTAACGAATATCGGTTATCGCCGTTAAGGTTTTTCATTATCAGTTATCGGTTATCGGGAATAAGGTTTTCTGTTATCGTGCCCAGCTATGTTTATCTAGTCTATTTTTGAATGTGACAATTGTATTGGCACTCACCACATGACTGCTAAGCCTATTCCACTCATCCACCACCCTGTTAGAAAACCAATTTTTGCCTATGTCCCTGTTGAATCTGAATTTATCCAGTTTAAACCCATTACTTCGTGTCCTACCCGGTTCTCTTACGAACAAAACCTTATGAATGTCTCCCTTATTAAAGCCCTTCATCCATTTATAAACCTCGATCATGTCTCCACGCACGCTTCGCCTTTCTAGAGAATGCAAGTTTAACTGTTTGAGTCTTTCCTCGTATGGCAAGTTTCTCAACCCCTGAATCATCTTAGTCATCCTCCTCTGCACCGATTCTTACATTTTGATATCCATTCTATAGTAAGGTGACCAGAACTGAACCCCATAGTCAAGATGAGGTCTAACTAATGCTAAATATAGTTTGAGGAAGACTTCGGGGCTTCTGTTGCTTACGCTCCTTGAAATAAATCCCAGTACCCTATTAGCTCGATTTCTAGCTTGAATGCATTGTGCCCTTGGTCGGAGATCAGAGCTCACTAAGACCCCTAAATCCCTCTCGCACCCAGACCTGCTTATGAGAGTGTCATTTAAGCAATAGTTATGTGAGGGGTTGTTCCTATCTACACTCAGAATACTGCACTTCCCTACATTGAACTCCATCTGCCATTTATCCGCCCAGTCATACAATCTGTTGAGTTCACCTTGGAGAATACTAGCGTCGCGATCCGACTCAATTACTCTACCGATCTTGGTATCATCTGCAAATTTACTAACATCACTACTAATTCCTGTATCTAAGTCACTGATATAAATAATAAACAAAAGTGGACCTAATACCGATCCTTGTGGGACCCCACTCGTAACACATCCCGTCAGATCTTTTACCATTGATTTGCACTCTTTGCTTCCTATTGCTAAGACACGCCTTGACCCAGTTCAAAACTTTACCCTCTACTCCGTGAGCCTATAATTTAAGCAACAGTCGTTGGTGAGGAACTTTGTCAAACGCTTTTCTAAAATCAAGATAGATTACATCATAATTTTCATCTCTGTCAACCGCCTCAAATACTTTATTGTTGAAGGACAAGAGATTGGTGAGGCATGACCTACCTTTTGTGAACCCATGCTGCAAGTCGTGAATTAAGCAATGTTTCTCTAGATGCTCCCGAATGTTCCTGGCTATTATGAACTCCAGCATCTTGCCTCTAACCGATGTTTAGCTAATTGGGCGATAGTTTGAAGCAACTGACCTGTCCCCCTTTTTAAAAATCGGCGTCACATTAGCTACTTTCCATAGGCTCGGCACATAGCCAGTATTTACCGACATCTTAAAGATGTCGGTTAGTGGGTCACTGATTACATCACCTAACTCCTTTAATACCCTCGGAAATATCCCGTCAGGACCTGGCGACTTGTTCTTCTTAAGCTTATCTATCTCATCCTGAACTACTTGCCTGGTAATGATTATATCCCTCAATTTATCGCCATCCCCGCCCTCGTACACCTGAACTCTTTCCGGTATAGTCGTTCGATCCTCCTGTGTGAATACTGAAAGGAAGTAGTCGTTCAACAATGTGCTCATATTTTCGTAATTTTCTACTAGCTCCCCTGTGGTTGTTTTCAGCGGTCCAATTTTCTCCCGTGTTTTTGTTCTGTACATCTGAAAGAAGCCCTTAGGATTACTTTTCGCCTCATTTGCTACTTTGATCTCATAGTTCCTTTTTGCTATCCTGGTGTTTATCTTAACTAATCTAGATAGTTCGACGTACCGGCCCCTGAGATGTGTTTCATCATTCTTTATTTTCTGATAAATTCCCTTCTTTAACCCTATCTCGTGTTTTAGTCCACGAGTCATTCACTTAGGATCATTGTTTTCTTTTCTAAGTGTTCGCTGTGGTATATGCTGTCCTTGCCCCTCTACTATTACTCTAACTAAGTTATTGTAAGACATTTCTACCTGGTTCTCCTGGCTCTCCAATCCGCAGTTCTGGCCCTCATGAATCCCTAAATTATCCCAGTTTACCCCTTCAAGATGTCTTCGAGGCCCCTCGTAATTTGCTCTTCTGAAATCTGGCACTAACACTGGGTTTGGATCGCGGGTTACCGCCCAGTCTAAGCTAAAACGAACCGTTCTGTGGTCACTATTTCCTAACTCTCCGCCCACCTCCAACTTACGTAGCAAGTTACCATTATTGGTTAGGACTATGTCTAATATGTTATCTCCTCTGGTAGGGTCAGTAACTACTTGCTTAAGGAAATTATCTTGTATAACTTCAAGAAAGTCCTCGGCTTCCAGGTCTCTTCCCAGTCTATATTCCTATAATTAAAGTCCCCCATTACGCAGACATTTCTACTCATACTCGCCCTGCCAATCTCCTGGAGTAATATACTCGTGTCCTGCCTGTTAAGATTGGGTGGCCTGTACATAACTTCTAGAGTTAGTTTTTCTTTCCCTTTGTAAACGTCCACCCAAACTGATTCTGAATCCATGTTAGTTTTGACTGAATTGTTAACTAAACATTTAAGTGAGTCTTTAACATATAGCGCAACTCCACCTCCCTTTCTGCCCCTTCTGTCTTTGTGAAACATCTGATACCCCGTTATTTCAAATTCTGATCTAAAATTTCTATTAGCAGTGTCTATCCATGTCTCAGTGATCGCTATTATGTCAAAATTCTCTGAACAAGCTTCACCCCTTAATAAGTCTATCTTGTTTCTGAGGCTCCTGCTGTTAGTATAGAAGATTCTTAGCCCGTCCTCTGTTACTCCCCTAGAATTACTTCTAAGCTGCTTGGTTATATTATGAGCTAGATGTCCCCTCCCATTACTCCCCCCCTCCTCGCCTATACTAAAAAATCCCTCAGGGTACCAAGTGCTCGCTCAAGGGAGTCTGAGAGAGCCTCAACATCCTTGAACGTCAAGTGTATCCCGTCACGGGCGTAGAGGGCGTCGTTGCCAAAGAAGAGGTCCCAATTGTCGACGAACAGCCACCCATTGCGTTCGTAGTGCTCAGCAAGTCTGCTGTTCACTTCTATCGCCCTGGACAGCCATCCATCGCCAACGCCCCTCCTTGGCAGGACGCCACACACTACTGGCGACCCACCAGCGTCACGTATCCTGCCTAACAATTCTCTAAAACGCCTGAGAAGGTCCTCGCTTGGAACACGAGAAACGTCGTTTCCTCCACAGCTGAGAAAGACAATGGGGTTCGATCCCTCGCTTGCAATACACCCCTCAATCCTGTCTCATATATGGCCCACCCCTGCCCCTGGGAAACACACCCTCGTCCTGTTCTTATCCTTGGAGCAAAAATACCTGTCAACATAACGAACCTGACTATCACCAACAACAAGAACCCGACGGTCGGAAGAGGGGCCAGGAGGGGTGGGTGAAGGGGGGAGGGGAGAGCGGAAAGGGAGGGGAGGGACCTGCTGTGAAGAACGAGGAGAAATTGTGGAAGAGGTGGAAGGTGAAAAGGAGGAGGAGGAGGAGGAGGTGGAGGTGGAGGTGGAGGAGGAGGAGGAGGAAGAAGGAGTAGGAGAAAGGGAGGGTGAGGTGGTGGAGGGAGGAACGGACGAGGAGAGGGAGGAGGAAGAGGGGTAAAGTGAAGGTAAGGGACAGGTGTTGGAGGGAGGGACGAGCGAGGAGGCGGAGGACAAGGAGGAGAAAGAGGGAGAGGAGGAGGAGGAGAGTGGGCGGGAAGAGGGGAGAGGGGGGACGGAAGATGAAGGCGAGGAATTGTAGGGGGAGGAGGAGGAGGAGGAGGAGGAGGAAGTAGGAGGAGGTGAAAGGGAGAGTGAGGTGGGGGAGGGAGGAACGGACGAGGAGAGGGAGGAGGAAGAGGGGGAAAGGGAAGGTGAAGGACAGTGTTATAGTAGGATATCAATGTATTATTATTATTTAATATCACCACGAATTAGGCATACAATTGTCACCTAGACATACGTGACCAATTGTAACAATTATTTTCCAACCTGTAACTCGCGACTCCTTCACGAGAGTCCGACTGACACACAACGACAGTCGCTCTCGCTCCGTCGCTTCTTGTACATAAAGGCTACGAATATAATTCGCCTTAAGGAAGCTGAAGTCTTAATCAACACCCTTTAAACGCCCCCCCGACAAGCCCGTTACAACAGGTGTGGGAGGGAAGGACGAGCGAAGAGGCGGAGGACATGGAGGAGAAAGAGGGAGAGGAGGAGGAGGAGGAGGGTGGGCGGGGAGAGGGGAGAGGGGGGACGGAAGAGGAAGGCGAGGAGGAGGAGGAGGAGGAAGAGGAGGAAGTAGAGGAGAAGGAGGGGTGGGAAGCGGGGAGAGCGGAGATGGTCGAGGAGGAGGAGGAGGAGGATGGGAGGGGCTGCTGTGTGGGCGAAGACAATACTGGAGAGGAGGAGGACGAGGAAGAAGAGGAAGAGGAAAAGGAAGAGGAAGGGGAAGAGGAGGAGGCGGGGCTTGTTGCTGCTGCACTAACTAGTAAGTCTACCTGGGCGGCGAGAGTCATAACCCTATTCTCTAACTCTATGATCCTCTGATCATTCTTCTGAGTCTTAACGCAGAACCTACAAACGTCCTTGGAAAGAAAGTACTGCTTGGCCATGCGGAGGCCACACCCAGAACAGCGCTTGAGGGACGTCATGGTGAAGATATGGGCGAGGCAAGACGGAAACAATTAGGCGCGTTAAGACGATAACAAAGTACGCAGCTGCGATGAGGTCGTCAGGTCAAATCTCTGGGCAAAAATGTGTATCTAGGAAAACAAACCAACAGCTGCTGTGAGGTCGCAGTCAGGTCAATTCCCCGGGGAGAAGGGTGTGTCTCGGGTAAAAAGGCGCGGTTATTTTTACCCACCAAGACAAAACAAGGGTCAATATTAATATACTTAGAAATCACTTACGTAAAGAAGATAATAACTGTGTTCACTAGATTTGCGCGGAAAGTGGATTATCTTATGTTTTGTGTGGACTTAGAAATTAACGTAGCTTGGCGCGCCTGATTCACGTAGTCCTATTATCACAGCACAGTAAAGTATCCTAATAATAGAAGGAGAAGAAAACACAAAAGCAATATAAAAAACACAAAAGCAATATAAAACCGTGTAGAACTGGGTTGGCGTGAAAGAATGTTGAATTTAGTGTAGATGTGGGAAGCTTAATACACTTGTCCTAGGAGTAACTGTGGATCACTATCTAACTTAGTAAATACTAAATCAGAACGCTTAGCGGTCTGTAGTAGAAGGCAGGGTAATCCTCCTGGTTTTGTAGTCCTCCAGTACAGCAGCAGTTCACAGAAGCACAGAACGCCTCACACCGCAAAAGCAGAGGAAAGCAGAGGAAAGAGCGAGCTGGCTCCACACAGCAGCGGGGCAAATTCACGTGTGAACCCAAGGAAGGTCGCGCGCTGACTTTGAAGGTCGCGCGCTGACTGAGGAAGGTCGCGCGCTGACTGAGGAAGGTCGCGCGCTGACTGTGGAAGGTCGCGCGCTGACTGAGGAAGGTCGCGCGCTGACTGAGGAAGGTCGCGCGCTGACTGAGGAAGGTCGCGCGCTGACTGAGGTAGGTCGCGCGCTGACTGTGGAAGGTCGCGCGCTGACTCTAGGAAGGTCGCGCGCTGACTGAGGAAGGTCGCGCGCTGACTGAGGAAGGTGGCGCGCTGACTGAGGAAGGTCGCGCGCTGACTGAGGAAGGTCGCGCGCTGACTGACTGACTGTTGCGTGTTTGTGTTGCGGTGTTGAAGGTGTTCGTTTTGGGGGGCAGGTGATGTTGAAAGAGGTCCGGTGATGCTGCCTTGTTTGTGTGCAGTAATATTTTGGTTACTTTCTTCTGGCCTTTAATGAAATACAACTTAATACTGCTGCTGCTACTCGTCCACCTTATCCTTCTCTTTCTTCTCCTCTTCCTTCTCCTACTACTACTGCCTCTATATCTGTTGCTTTTCCTTTTTTCTTGTTTCTAAATACTGCCGATGCTGCTCGTCCACCTTTTCCTCTTCCTTCTCCTCCTCCTTCTGTTACTTCTATCCCTGGTGCTTCCCTTCCCTTCTTGCTTCGAGATAAATGCTTTCCTTCCACGTCCCTTTATCAGCCTTCCGTCACCTCCACTCTCCGCGCCGTCACCGCCACTCATTCACCTCCTCCGGGCACACACACACAGCCACCTCACAACTTGCCACTTAAACACTTTCCTGTGCTTTTTTGCTTGTACCTCCGCAAACCCCTTAACACATCCTTCCTGTTTTTCCCCCTTCTTTTCTGCCTCCTCTGCGTTCTCTTCCTCATCGTCCATACATTTTCACCCCTTTCACTTACATACCAGCAATCAACTGCTCCTAATCTTCCTCCTTACACACTACCGCCTTGTGCTCCTAACACACCTCTCCCTCCACTCCTTCCTAACCCCTTTCCTTGCACTTTAAATCATTCATGAGCAACCAACTTTCACCACTACTTCCCTTCACGTTTCCTCTCTTCCTCATTATTCATCTCACCCTCTATTCCTTGCTGCACTCGTCCCACCTTCTCATTCCTCCTTTTCCTCCTCCTCCTCCTCTTGTTTCTTTCATTCTCCAGCCTCTAATTCCTCTACCTCATCCACATATCCTCTCTCTATTATTACTATTCTACTACTACTATTACTACTACTACTACTACTACTACTACTACTACTACCCACTATGAATACTACGACGACGACTTTCACTACTACTGCAAATACTAATAACTATACGCATAGCACTCGGAGAGTGCACACCTCCGCCAAAGATCGTCCTGAAAATCGGTATGAGCATCAACTGCGATCCTATGCATCATATGGAAGCATTTGTTTCGAAATTTGATGAAATTCTATTTTTTTGGGGAAACTTTGACCTTGGGCGAACTTTTCGAGATCAAGGTCAAAGGTTAAGGTCAAGGCCATGCAAGGTGCATCATATGGAACCATTTGTTTCGAAATTTGATGAAATTCTTTTTTTTTTTTTTAACTTTGACCTTGGGCAAACTTTTCGAGGCCAAGGTCAAAGGTCAAGGTCAAGGCCATGCAAGGTGCATCATATAGAACCATTTGTCTCGAAATTTGATGAAATTCTATTTTTTTTAAACTTTGACCTTGGGCGAGCTTTTCGAGGTCAAGGTCAAAGGTCACGGTCAAGGCCATGCAAGGTGCGTCTTTCCATGAGCTAAAATATGGACCAAGTCTGAAGTCTCTGCGATGACGAGAACCGAAGTTATGGCCAATCTGACGTTTTGTGCGACCTTGACCTTTGAACTTTGACATTAAAATATTAATGGGTTCTGTTCTGAATGAACACGCATCATATGGAAGCATTTGCTTCGAAATTTGATGAAATTCTATTTTTTTTAAACTTTGACCTTGTGTGAACTTTTCGAGGTCAAGGTCAAAGGCCAAGGTCAAGGCCATGCAAGGTGCGTCTTTCCATGAGCTAAAATATGAACCAAGTCTGAAGTATCTACGATGACGAGAACCGAAGCTAAGGCCAATCTGACGTTTTGTGCGACCTTGACCTTTGACATCAAAATTTTAGTGGGTTATATTCTGGATTAACACGAAGCTTCCCTGAAAAATTGGTTGAGACATCCGCAAAATTGTGCACAGGAGACTGCTCACGAACAAACAAACAAATAAATAAATAAATAAACATACTGATCGGACCGAAAATATAACCTCCTCCCAACTTCGTTGGCGGAGGTAATAATAATAATAGCTTTATTTCGCCCAGCAGCATATAAAAAAAAAAAAAAGAAAGGGAACGAAATCGAACGATATACATTATATAATTATGAGCGTGTGCACGGCACGCTTGTGTACAGTCTACACCAGGATCCATACGAGAGTCGCTCATATGGATCCTGGTCTACACGAACAGAAGGCCCACTGTACGCGTCCCCGGCATGGGCGCCCGCACGTAGGGCAAGAGGGGTCATTTGCACCCCCTGAAAATCTAGAAAAAAACGTAATATAATGAAAAAAAATGGAAAACGCGGAGAGAGAGAGAGAGAGAGAGAGAGAGAGAGAGAGAGAGAGAGAGAGAGAGAGAGAGAGAGAGAGAGAGAGAGAGTTTCCGTATCTTCACTCATTGTTTATACTTATTCATGTTCTTATTCTTATTAATATTATTATTACTATTATTATTTTAATTATTATTATTGTGCCATAATTGTTTTTACTATTACAAGAACTATTCCTTGGCCATACTAGGACGCGCCTCCGTACGGTTTGGTCTATGTTCTGAGTAGCTGGACGAAGCTCCGCCCACTGGCACTGGGAGGGACACGATGCGGGTGTCATCTTCCTTGGAGCTCGTTGAATGACAGAAATCCTTGGAATGAGTAAAACACGTGAGGCCCTCCTTATGCTAGGAATAATGTTGAAAATGTAAGCGTTAAGCTTATTGGAAATATCACTGTATCATCTCAAGTATTTTGTGTAGTTTCTTTGACATAAAATGAGACTCATTCCGGTACCGAAGGTGCAGATAATTAGCTTGGAAAATAAAGCTTATAAAGACAAATTTCCTTTACCCTTCTCAATCTACCTTTTCTTCTCACTCCATTGCCTCCCTTAGCATACCCTTACCTCTCACTCTCCATCGACTCCTTTTCTCATTTATATTTCTCCTCCGACAACGGCCTCCTCATCCTCCCACACTCACCCCACACCACCACCACCTTTTAGTCGTCACTCTGAGCCACTTTCAGGGATTTAAGGAGCCTTGCGAGACGAGATATTTGGGAAAAAGCGCGCGTGATATCACTGTCGTCACTCCCATCAACACCATCTCGAGGATCTTCATTTCTATAGACGGGTAATAACGTGACGGTGATGGGAGAGGTAGACGGGGATGCTTTGTAGGAGGGAAGGAGCAAAAGAGGGTGAGAAGGGACGAAGAGAACGAGAGCGAGATATAGAAAGATAGATAGATAACAGAGAGAGAGAGAAAGAGAGAACATAAGAACATAAGGAGTCTGAAAGAAGCCGGTAGGCTTGAGTTCTTTGGTGCATGAAGGATCCAGAACGGCCGGCAGTGTGGGCGGCGCGTGTTTCCGTAATCTATAAGTTGTTCTTCCTTAAGTGTAGCTCCGTCTTCAGTGTGGTGGCTGTTCTTAGGGGAGCCTGTGTAGGTGTGACTTGTTGGGCGGCGGGCAAGCTCCGTGGTGCCCGTGCCTGCACAGGTAGATGACAGGGCTTGGCAGCTCCCTTGTTTGCAGGTGTGCCTATGAAGGTTGTCCGGGCCTTGATTGGGTCTGTTTCTTTTCCTGCCATGGTGACGTAGCGGGGGCAGGTCGTGACAGCCAGCCGCTTTTCCCTGTACCAGAGACACCGTCACGTTGTTGTTAAGCAGCGTCCTGGCCTGTTCCCGCGTCAGGCCCTTCAGATAGTTGCTTGGCACACGCAGCCTCTTCACGGGCCGCCTTCTGCCGCCCTCCCACCTCGCGACGCGGCTGGGCCGGTACGCGTGAACGGGCGTCCCGGCGCTCTCAAAGTCCCTGATGATGCCCGCCTCGTCAAAAATCTCCTGGGTGATGCGCACCGCCTTCTCGTCACCCTGCGGCCGCATGGTCTTGGCGAACTCCCTAATGAGCCATCTGGTGGGCAGGTATGGGTGCTGCACGATGAAGCTCATGAAGGCCAGGCAGTAGTACTGGCACGTGTTGAGGGCTACGCCCTGCAGGCCGGGCTGCTCGGTGCGGTAGTGCACGGAGGCCAGGCCGGAGCGGTCCGCCACAGCCATCACCTCGAGGGTCGGGACGATGGCAAAGTTGCTGTCAAAGAAGCAGTATTTGTCGTCCAGGCCGCGGTAGAGCAGCACGGCGTGCACCATGGCTTCCCTGCACGCCTCGCCGGGGAAGTAGAGGGTGTGGGGGGGCCGAGACTTCATCCACAGCTGCACGCCCTGGCCGGGGGCCAGCTCGAAGGAGTGTTTCTGGGAGCAGTGGACGTAGCGGAACTTTCCGGCAAGGCGGCCTCGGCCGCAGTCCAGCAGCTCCTGGACCTCCTCGCAGTACATGACCCGTACGCGCTCCATGGCGGGGAAGTATTCCCCGAGTATGCTCACGTCAGGCGTCTGCTTGGCCATCGCTGGTGTTGGCACTTCAGAGAGTGTTACCCTACTTTGGGTGTGACCAGACACATCACCTCGGTTTTGGAAGGGTGAATTTAGGGAGCTTGGAGTTGACATTGCATAGGGGCGAGTCTAGAGCTGGTGGCACTCACCAAGCCTCTAGCCATGTATGCATGCCTATTATATCCACGCTACGCCTAATTAACACCGTGTGTCATTAACTTTTGGGAACATTCCAATAAAACTGAGAGGGCTTCCATAGGGAAGCCGAAGTGTTTCGGAGGTGGCCCGCCCCAGGCCACGAATGCTTAACGCTGGTAGCCTCAGGGCCTGGGGAGGAGGGGCGACCCAGACCTTGAGTGCTTATTTTAACGCTTCTTGCTTTCCGAGAGTTCGTTCGGTCCTTCTATAATAAAATCCTATTTCTAGTTTTTCCGTCCGTCTGTCCTCTCTTTGCTCCTTCCCTCCTTCCCCCGCTCATTGCGGTTCCCTTCCTTCTAATAATACGATTAATTTCCTTCATCTTATCAACCGGTAACTCCCAAACCCCTACAATTACCCACCAGTCCTGCTACCAACATTAATCCTTTCCTATTTCTAATTTTCATTCTTTCTTTTCTTCCAAGATTTCCTGTATCCAAAAATCTCCCCTTGTTTCCTTATTCCTTCCTTCCTTAATATCTTTTTTCCTGTAATGCAAGCATCTTTCCTTCTCTTTATTCCATTCTCCTTCGTTCATTCTCTCATTCTTACTTCAGTCTTTTCATGTCTTCCTACCTCACTCCTTCCCTCATTATTTCCTCCCTTCCTTCCTTAGTTTCACTACTTCCTCCTACTTTTATGATCCCTGGGTAGGAGGGATTAATTTCACCTCTTTCCAGGCTCAGACGCCTCGCCAGGTGTGAAGCGTTTGTTTCTGTTATGGACGAGAACACGACGCGTTTTGTCTATCGTTTCTCACTGTCTCCGAATCCGTCTGTTCGTTTATGTATTTTCCATTAAACACACTCTCTCTCTCTCTCTCTCTCTCTCTCTCTCTCTCTCTCTCTCTCTCTCTCTCTCTCCTCTTCCTGTCTGTCACCTTCAAACTGTTTGTGTTTCCATGTTTGTGTTTGCTTTTTTCTGTGTTTTTTTGGGGCATTCTTGATTGGAGGGAGAGAGAGAGAGAGAGAGAGAGAGAGAGAGAGAGAGAGAGAGAGAGAGAGAGAGAGAGAGAGAGAGAGAGAGAGAGAGAGAGATTTACATAGAAAATCAGACCACACAGACCCCATGGTCCAGACTTGGTGGTCTGTCCTTAAACCTAAGTGATTTTACATTAATCAGAAGACTCCAAAACGTTGCATTTATACTCTAGTTGATATTAAGTTGAAGGAAGTGACGGTCGAACTTATTTTTGAAGGAGTCAATCGTGTTACACTGGACCACTGATGGTGGGAGCTTATTCCATTCTCGCACTATAACGTTGGTGAAGAAAAATTTGGTGCAGTCTGAGTTTACTTGTCTACATCTGAGTTTTACGCCATTGTTCCTCGTGCGCAAAGTGTCATCGATCATAAACAATGTTGATCTGTCTACATTCGTGAAACCATTAAGTATTTTAAAACATTCGATCAGTTTTCCTCGGAGGCGACGTTTCTCAAGAGAGAACATGTTAAGGGTAGAAAGCCTTTCTTCGTAGGATTTGTTGCGCAAGGAAGGGATCATTTTCGTTGCCCGACGCTGAACACCTTCTAATTTAGCAATATCCTTTGCATGGTGGGGAGACCAAAACTGTACCGCATATTCCAAGTGGGGTCTGACTAAACTGTTGTAGAGCGGGAGTATTACATCTTTATTCTTGAATACAAAGTTTCTTTTAATGAAGCCCAACATTCTGTTCGCTTTATTTGCTGCATCGATGCATTGCTGTGAGAATTTGAGGTTTGACGCGATCTTGACCCCCAAGTCTTTGACGCATTGAACGCTTTTGAGTTTAACGCCGCGCATTTCGTATTCGAACTTCTTATTCCTCGTTCCAATTTGAAGGACCTGGCACTTGTCTACGTTAAAGGGCATCTCCCATCTCTCCGACCAAGCTGAAATTTTGTGCAAATCCTCTTGGAGGCTTTGCCTGTCTTCGTCAGTCAGAACCGAGTTACCAATCTTTGTGTAGTCTGCAAATTTACTAATGCGGTTATTGAGTCCAACATCCACGTCGTTGATGTATATAATGAAGAGCACTGGGCCAAGGACCGAGCCCTGAGGGACGCCACTAGTGACAGGCGCCCACTCTGAGTTAAATCCGTCAATCACTACTCTTTGTTGTCTGTTGCTCAACCAATTCGCGATCCATTGGTTTACTTGACCGTCAATACCTATTTGCTTTAATTTGTAAAGTAATTTATGATGCGGGACTTTATCAAACGCTTTCTGGAAATCAAGATAGACTACGTCCAGTGATTTGGTTACGTCATAAACAGTGAAGAGGTCGTTATAAAAGGTTAATAGGTTTGATAGGCAGGATCTTTTGTTTCGGAAGCCATGTTGTGAGTCCCCAATCAATGAGTGGCTTTCAAGGTAACTCACAATTTTGTCTCTAATTATGCCCTCAAGTAGCTTACCTACAACCGAAGTTAGACTAATGGGCCTGTAATTACCTGGTACTTTTTGTCTCATTTCTTTAAAATTGGTGTCACGTTAGCCTTCTTCCAATCTGAAGGGACGATGCCTTGTCGCAAGGACATATTGAATACGGTTGTGAGGGAGGAGAGTATTTCACTCTTTGTTTCTTTCAGCAGAGTTGGATATACTTTGTCAGGTCCAGGACTTTTATTTGTTTTAAGTGATTTGAGGGCTTTAAGGACTTCATCGGGTTTTATTTCAAAGTTAGACAATGCATGCTCGGGATTTACATTAGTACTGGTGTTGTTGGTGGTGGCGGGAGGACTGTTATTATTAAACACCGAGGAAAAGTAATTGTTTAATAGGTTTGCAACGTGTTGGCTGTCAGTCACTAGTGCACCGTCGCTGTTTGTTAGAGGTCCAATTCCACTTCTGATCGCCTTTCTGTTGTTTATGTAACTGAAGAAGGATTTCGGATTATTTTTACAGTTGGCTGCAATATTTTCTTCATATCTACGCTTTGCCTGACGCACTAATCTGTTAACTCGTCGCCTGGCATCATTGTAAAGTCTAATGTTTTCGGGCGTGCTTTGTTCTTTCTTTAACCTGTAAGACAATTTTCTCTCCTTGACTGAGTGTTTAATTTCGCTATTAAACCAAGGTGGACTTTTATTAGTGTTAATTCGCTTCTCGCACAAGGGGACAAATGTGTCCTGCTGAGTGAGTAAGTGATTTTTAAAGCTTAGCCAGGCGTCCTCTACATTGCCGTCATCTGATAGTTGCATATCTATTAGTTTTCGTCGGATTTCTACGAAGTTGGCTCTTTTGAAATTGGGCACCTTTACTTTATTTTCAGTCACCGATGTTTGAGCTCTAATGTCAACGCGCACTAGTTTATGATCGCAGGAACCGAGGTGTTCTCCTACCGTGACATTACTGACTAGGTTATCTTGGGTCGCTATAACAAGGTCAAGTATGTTATTTTGTCGAGTTGGTTCAGAAACCATTTGGCTTAGATAATTTTCCTCTAGAAATTCGATCATTCTGTGGGACTCACCTTCTGTACCCGACAGTGTTGCCCAGTCGATATGGGGGAGGTTAAAGTCTCCTAGTATCAGTGAGTCGCTGTTATTAAGTGACTGCCTTAAGACGCTGTACATTTCAAGATCGGCATCAAGTGATTGCCCCGGAGGCCTGTAAGTGACAGATATATTTAAATTGACTTTTGCAGTGTTTACTCGCACGCACAAATGTTCAACGTTACTGTTTCTTGGTGTTTTGTCAGTGGGTTGCAAGTAGTTTTTGACAAAAAGGGCGACACCACCCCCTCTACGGTTTACACGATCATTGTTGAAGAATCTGTAGCCATCTATGTTGTATTCGGAACTTAAATCAATATTAGTGGTGTCGATAAATGTTTCGGTTATAGCAATTACGTCAAAGTTTTCTGTCAGAGCAAGACATCGCAGTTCATCAAACTTGTTTCTTAGGCTACGCGCATTGAAACTAAGGACTCTTAGGTTATCTTGAAGCTTGGTAATAGAGGTGGTGGTACTGGCGGGTTCAATGTTACGAGTCTGTTGCGGTGTATGGTGTCTATTTACACGGGCGGGATGGAAGGACGTGGCTGAGAGTCGTGTTTTGTTGTTCGGGCGTTACGTAAGGCGTTGTTGAGGAGCCTTACGAATCTGGCTGCCCCGATGGGGGACAGGTGTATGCCGTCCCTTTGGAAAAGTTTACTCTGGCCGTAGAAATCGTTCCAGGCGTTAAAGAATTCGACGTCAAGCTCTCCGCAGAGAGTCTGCAGGCGGTTGTTGAGGCTGAAGGCCTTACTGTAGAAGTCGCCCTCATCCCATGTCCGTGGTAGAATTCCTGAAATCAAAATATTAGGGGATTTAGACTTATACTGCTGGATGAGCCTACGGTACTTGTCCAGCAGTTCCTCAGACCGGGTCGTGGTGACGTCGTTTGTACCTGTGTGGATAACAAAGAGTGAGTCATTAGAGGCCACAGCGGTGACCTCGTCCAGGGCAGCTGTGATGTCGTCAACACCAGCTCCAGGATAACAGTAGTTACGCCTACGACGGGGGACTCTGCCACAGAATTCAACCACCTGATGGCGAATCATAGAGTCACCGACCAAGAAGGATTATTGTGTCTCTGGGGAATACTCTGGTCAAGTCAGGTCAGGTAGCTCTGCACACCTGCAGGGAGTGGCGTAGAGTGGAATCTGGAAATAAATAAAGAATGTGGCGGAAAGAGTGTAACACTGTGTTTTGTGTACATGTGTATATATGTTTTACAGGGCGCTACGGCGAGAGGGTAGATGCAGGCAGAGAGAATTAGTAAAAATAAGGGCAACACTTAATCCTGTCCAGCGAAGCACGTGGTCGTACAGCAAACAGCACACCTCTGCAGGCAGCTAACTCGGTTGACAATAAGCAGTACGCAGCACAACGCGAAATAGCACACGGCACACAGCACAGCAAGATCTTAAGTACAGTGCAGTACTGCACACGAGGGTGG
>NW_026111361.1:417500-424507 GCF_024679095.1 Eriocheir sinensis | reverse complement strand
TGGCTGTGTGGATGACATGAACAAAACAAGTCATAGAAAGACCTGACTGACACCTGACTGAATATAACAAACAAAAATAACATCAGTAACTGAACCGGAAAACTGACTAACACTCACTTACTCAGCATCACTCACCCACCCACACACACACGCATTTGATCAGTCACCCACTCACTCACTCTCCTAATACAATATTTCCCTGTACTCACACATACTCACTCACTCCAAAAAATTACTTATCACGTATTCACTCTCCCATTCACTTATTCACTCCCAATTACTCACTCACTTTCCCATTCACTTATTCACTCCCAATTACTCACTCACTTTCCCATTCACTCATTTACTCCCAGTTACTCACTCACTCACCCATCCACTCCCAATTACTCACTCATTCTCCCATTCACTCCCAATTACTCACTCACTCACCCATTCACTCCCAATTACTCACTCACTCACCCATTCACTCCCAGTTACTCACTCACCCATTCACTCCCAATTACTCACTCACTCACCCATTCATTCCCAATTACTCACTCACTCACCCATTCACTCCTAATTACTCACTCACTCTCCCATTCACTCCCAATTACTCACTCACTCACCCATTCACTCCCAATTACTCACTCACTCTCCCATTCACTCCCAATTACTCACTCACTCACCCATTCACTCCCAATTACTCACTCACTCACCCATTCACTCCTAATTACTCACTCACTCTCCCATTCACTCCCAATTACTCACTCACTCACCCATTCACTCCCAATTACTCACTCACTCATTCACTCCCAATTCTCACTCACTCACCCATTCACTCCAAATTACTCACTCACTCACCCATTCACTCCCAATTACTCACTCACTCACCCATTCACTCCCAATTACTCATTCACTCACCCATTCACTCCCAATTACTCACTCACTCACCCATTCACTCCCAATTACTCACTCACTCACCCATTCACTCCCAGTTACTCACTCACTCACCCATTCACTCCCAATTACTCACTCACTCACCCATTCACTCCCAATTACTCACTCACTCACCCATTCACTCCCAATTACTCACTCACTCTCCCATTCACTCCCAATTACTCACTCACTCACCCATTCACTCCTAATTACTCACTCACTCACCCATTCACTCCCAATTACTCACTCATTCACTCCCAATTACTCACTCACTCTCCTATTCACTCCCAATTACTCACTCACCCATTCACTCCCAATTACTCACTCACTCACCCATTCACTCCCAATTACTCACTCACTCACCCATTCACTCCCAATTACTCACTCACTCACCCATTCACTCCCAATTACTCACTCACTCACCCATTCACTCCCAATTACTCACTCACTCACCCATTCACTCCCAATTACTCACTCACTCACCCATTCACTCCCAATTACTCATTCACTCACCCATTCACTCCCAGTTACTCACTCACACCCATTCACTCCCAATTACTCACTCACCCATTCACTCCCAATTACTCACTCACTCACCCATTCACTCCCAATTACTCACTCACCCATTCACTCCCAATTACTCACTCACCCATTCACTCCCAATTACTCACTCACCCATTCACTCCCACTCACTCACTCACCCATTCCTCCCAATTACTCACTCACTCACCCATTCACTCCCAATAACTCACTCACCCAGTCACTCCCACCACTCACTCACCCATTCACTCCCAACTCACTCACTCCCATTCACTCCCTATTACTCACTCACTCACCCATTCACTCCTAATTACGCACCCATTCACTCCCAATTACTCACTCACTCACCATTCACTCCCAATTACTCACTCACTCTCCTATTCACTCCCAGTACTCACTCACTCACCCATTCACTCCCAATTACTCACTCACCCATTCCTCCCAATTACTCACTCACTCACCCATTCACTCCCAATACTCACTCACTCACCCATTCACTCCCAATTACTCACTCACTCACCCATTCACTCCCAATTACTCACTCACCCATTCACTCCCAATTACTCACTCACTCACCCATTCACTCCCAATTACTCACTCACTCACCCATTCACTCCCAATTACTCACTCACTCACCCATTCACTCCCAATTACTCACTCACCCATTCACTCCCAATTACTCACTCACTCACCCATTCACTCCCAATTACTCACTCACCCATTCACTCCCACTCATTCACCCATTCACTCCCAATTACTCACTCACCCATTCACTCCCAGTACTCACTCACTCACCCATTCACTCCCAATTACTCACCCATTCACTCCCAATTACTCACTCACCCATTCACTCCCAATTACTCACTCACCCATTCACTCCCAATTACTCACTCACCCATTCACTCCCAATTACTCACACACTCACCCATTCACTCCCAATTACTCACTCAAACATTCACTCCCAGTACTCACTCACTCACCCATTCCTCCCAATTACTCACTCACCCATTCACTCCCATTACTCACCCATTCACTCCCAATTACTCACTCACCCATTCCTCCCAATTACTCACTCACCCATTCACTCCCAATTACTCACTCACCCATTCACTCCCAATTACTCACTCACCCATTCACTCCCAATTACTCACTCACTCTCCCATTCACTCCCAATTACTCACTCACTCACCCATTCACTCCCAATTACTCACTCACTCACCCATTCACTCCCAATTACTCACTCACTCACCCATTCACTCCCAATTACTCACTCACTCTCCCATTCACTCCCAATTACTCACTCACTCACCCATTCACTCCCAATTACTCACTCACTCTCCCATTCACTCATTCACTTCCAATTATTCAATCAATCTCCCATTCACTCATTCACTCCCAATTACTCACTCGCTCATTCCAAATCAATCATCACTCACTCTCCCAAGCACACATTACTCACTCACTCACTCTACCATTCACTCATTCACTCCCAGTTACTCACTCACTCTCCCATTCACTCATTCACTCCCAAATACTCACTCACTCATTCCAAATCACTTATCACTTACTCTCCCAATCACTCACCACTCACTCTCCCAATCACTCACACATCACTCACTCTCCCAATCACTCATTCATTCCAAATCACTTATCACTCACTCATCACACTCCCAACCACTCATCACTCATTCCTCCAATCATTCACCCCAAGTACTCACTCTCCCATTCACTCACCCATTCACCCATCACTCTTATTGCCCAGGACCAGTGCTGTGACTCAAAATACTCTCCAAATGTCACCACTGTCCTTGTAAACACCACCCGTCAGCATGTAAATGAGTAGTGGTTACGTCATCTCAAAACAGACTCATACGCACTCGCCCTCTTACGCACTCACTCATTCACCGCCCAGAACAGTGCCATGACTCGGACACACTGGTCTCTCTTGGTCACCCCTGTGCATACTGACAAGACTCCCAGCACCTGACAGCAAGGGGGAAGGGAAGGTGTGTGGAGCTGTACATACTAAGCTGTTGTTGATGACCCAGATAGTATATAAAGTCCGGTACTGACATTGAAGCACTTACTATTCCGAAGAGAGAGAGAGAGAGAGAGAGAGAGAGAGAGAGAGAGAGAGAGAGAGAGAGAGAGAGAGAGAGAGAGAGAGAGATGTTTTTTTGAAATTTGACGAGGGCTAAAACTGTGCGAAATGTGTTTAAACGAGCCAATACTGCATGAGAGAGAGAGAGAGAGAGAGAGAGAGAGAGAGAGAGAGAGAGAGAGAGAGAGAGAGAGAGAGATGGTTACTTGGAATTTGACGAAGGCTAAAGATGTGCGAAATCTGTTTAAACGAGCCAATACTGCATAAGAGAGAGAGAGAGAGAGAGAGAGAGAGAGAGAGAGAGAGAGAGAGAGAGAGAGAGAGAGAGAGAGAATATTTGCGTGCGTAGTCATCACCATCAAAGTCTCCCACACCAGTTCATAAAAGGTTATTAGCCGTGCCGAAAATATCAGCCAATTACTCATGGTTAGGATACTCTGGTGAGCATTCCCTTTATGTTTCGCTCATTTTGCTATTTCACCGTTCGCACTGATGTTCCGTACTTTTATGACGCACCTGCTAATCTGGCCACCATCATTATCATCACCGTCATCGTCGTTGTCATTATTATCATCACCACCGCGACCACTATTATCGTTACCAGCATCATTTCCACCACCGCCACCACCACCATCATCATTATCATCTTTACTGTAATCATCATCATCATCATCATAGTTGTCGGCATCACCACCATCGTTCAGTAGCATCAGATAGTGTTCAGGGGTCGGGGTCAGCAACATCTACCGTCCATTATGCTTGACTATTCAGAAACCATCCTACTGCCATTAGCAAAATTAACACTCAAAGGAGCCAAGATGTCATCGTAGTTTTATTTTATTTATTTGTTTATATACATCAAAGGAGGCAGCCGAAACCACTCTAAAAAGAAGCCCTCAAAGCACCGCTCCACCAAAATAAGATGAGCAAGAGAGAAGATGAGCAAACTTCCGTGAGATCTCTTTCCCTGGCACGCCGGGTTTGTTTTACATTTCAAGAATTTGTTTCTGATCACCTGATACGAGCAGAGTTTTTGTAATGGGAAAAGTTTTTGGTGGTTGCTGTTCATATTTGGGAGATAAATATGAGATGAATGTCACCTTACTCATTGCCAGCATCACCTTTATAATTGTTGCAACCTTAATCATCATTAGTTGCATCTTCATTCAAAGTGAAAGATGAGGTGCGAGCAAGACACACGTCACTGCTCATCCTGCATCGTCCAAAGTGTAAACGTAGACACAACTCATTCAACCTCCGTCATCCTCCGTCCCCGTGTTATTGGTGACGTCAGGGAAGCCTTCAGAACGTCAGTAATCAGGGCTTTGGGATTGCTGATTCGTGGGGCTGATAGAGAGGGTAGGGGTGGGGGGGAATGAATACCCTCCATGTCAACAATGTAGTAATCAAGCGTTCGGTATTAATTAGAGAAGCTTTCATCATCAACAGGAAAGAAAAAGTTCTATTAGAGGAACATAAACACCAAAATATTTTTACCTATATATCGAAGTGAATCACGCTCTGTTTTGATGCAGATTGAAATAACCCAAAGGCGAAAAACGTTTGAAAAAAAAAAAAGAATGATCGCAGCACTTAGACGTATATTTTTACTTCTGAATTCAAGGCAATCACACACTAAGTATAAACCTTCGCCCTGACGTTTAAAATAATCAAGAGGCGAGTAATTAAAATAAGGAAACTGTGAAAGGGATTGGATCATTTTAAGTTGTATATTTGTACCTTCAAACGTGCTATAGTTGTCACAGTCTTCATATAGAGATTTGTACCATAGAAATTTAAAGCCACCAAGACTCCAACATTGCCGAAAAAAAAGAGAAAACAGCAGTAGAGTTCACACGACTGATGGAGGATTGTGCAGGGTACAAATTAGATACTTGCAAACCTCTTAAACATGTCGATGCCCAACCCCACACATTTAACAAGGCTTTCGTAGGATTTCTGGGTATTTCCATGGGTAGTTTTGTGACCCTGGTGGTAGTTTGACCCTTCTTCTGTACCATGAACCTGAAACACACACTCAAGAAAACCCAATCAATATATATGTATCCTTAGTTGTATAATCACACTCTGTACTGCCTGGGGGTTGGGATGGCATGCTCCTCCCTTCTCCTTTGTTGTTTACTTGCAACGATAAACTATCAATCAATCTTTTTGGCCTTTGGAAATAGGTGATTTGAAGGCGGGAGCGTCTGATAATACCGACCAAATTAAACCCTCCCCCTCCCTCTCCCCCTCCAATAATTGCTGAGCCAAGACAGATCCGATTAGTAGTAGGGAGGGGAAACGAGGGGACAGGGTCGGTACACGTCGCCCCCGTCCACCCCCCCTACGCCCGCCGCCGTCGTCACCCTCCTTATATTCCCCCCACCACGCAACCTCATAAAATTATTCCAGTTATAGTTTCCTCTCCTCCCCCCCTTTCTCCTCCTCCTCCTCCTCTGCAGTCCCCTCTTTTAAGCCTTTCAGTACAAACTTTCCTCTAAAACGCAGTCCTTTGCTATGAACGTAAAATTTAAATGAAAAAGAAGTGTAAAATTTAGCTGGGGTGATGAGAGAGAGAGAGAGAGAGAGAGAGAGAGAGAGAGAGAGAGAGAGAGAATTAAAGCATGGGACCTTCACCCTCCCCCCTCCCCGACTCCTCTACATGCACTATGTATATGTATGTGGCGAGGAATGTTTTATTAAAGAATATTTTTCACTTAATGGTCTCGTTACACAGCAAAAGCCTCCCTCCTCCTTTATTTCCCCTTCTCTCTACTCCCCTTCTTTCCCTTTGCTCGTTTCCCTCTTTCCTCCATTTTTATTTTATTTATTTTCCTTCAATTTACTTCTTCCTCCCTCTTGTCGTTTCTCCCTTTTATTCATTTATTCATTTCCTTCCCCTTGGCCACATCCTTCATTTATTTTCCTCCCTTCACATTTTTCCTTCTTTCCTCCGCCTCATTCACTATCTTCTCCATTTTTCTTTTTCTTCTTTTCCGTCACTTCTTCCTCCTTCTCCTTTTTATTCGTTTATTCCATCTCTTCCCCTTTTCTCCATCCCTTCATATATTTCCCTCCCTTCACGTGTTTTCCTCCTTTCCTCCATTCACTACCCTTTCTATTTTTTTTCCTTTCACTTCTTCCCTCTTGTGTTTCTCCATTTTATTTATTTATCCATCCCTTCATTTATTTCTCCCCTTTCCATGTTACCCTTCTTTCCTTATCTGTATTCACTCCATTCTCCATTTTTCTTTTCTTTTTTCCCTTTTCCTTCACTTCTTCCTCCCTCTTGTTATATCTCCCTTTTATCCTTTTATTAAATCTCTTTCCTTTGTCTCCATCCCTTCATTTATATCCTCCCCTTCCCATTTTTTCTTCTTTCCTCAACTCCATTCATTCTACTCTTTCCCTTCCCTTCCCTTGACTCGTTTTCCTCCCCATATTGTTT